>NW_028276673.1:55000-72193 GCF_052056855.1 Sturnus vulgaris | reverse complement strand
TGGTTAGGGTTATGGTTAGTTGGTTTGGGTTATGGTTAGGGTTATTTGGTAAAGGTTAGGCTTATGGTTAGTGTTAGGGCTAGTTGGTTTAGGGTTAGGGTTAGGGTTATTTGGTTTAGGGTTAGGTTTAGGGTCAGGGTTAGGGTTAGGGTTAGGGTTATTTGGGCTAGGGTTAGGGTTAGGTTAGGGTTAGGGTTAGGTTAGGGTTATGGTTAGTTGGGTTTGGGTTATGGTTAGGGTTATTTTGGTAAAGGTTAGGCTTATGGTTAGTGTTAGGGCTAGTTGGTTTAGGGTTAGGGTTAGGGTTATTTGGTTTAGGGTTAGGTTTAGGGTCAGGGTTAGGGTTAGGGTTAGGGTTATTTGGGCTAGGGTTATGGTTAGGGTTAGGGTTATGGTTAGTTGGGTTTGGGTAATGGTTAGGGTTATTTTGGTAAAGGTTAGGCTTATGGTTAGTGTTAGGGCTAGTTGGTTTAGGGTTAGGGTTAGGGTTATTTGGTTTAGGGTTAGGTTTAGGGTCAGGGTTAGGTTAGGGTTAGGGTTATTTGGGCTAGGGTTAGGGTTAGGGTTAGGGTTAGGGTTATGGTTAGTTGGGTTTGGGTTATGGTTAGGGTTATTTTGGTAAAGGTTAGGCTTATGGTTAGTGTTAGGGCTAGTTGGTTTAGGGTTAGGGTTAGGGTTACTTGGTTTAGGGTTAGGTTTAGGGGTCAGGGTTAGGGTTAGGGTTAGGGTTATTTGGGCTAGGGTTAGGGTTAGGTTTAGGGTTAGGGTTAGGGTAGGGTAGGGTTAGGGTTAGGGTTAGGGTCTAGGGTTAGGGTTAGGGTTAGGGTTATTTGGGCTAGGGTTAGGGTTAGGGTTAGGGTTAGGGTTAGGGTTATGGTTAGTTGGGTTTGGGTTATGGTTAGGGTTATTTTGGTAAAGGTTAGGCTTATGGTTAGTGTTAGGGCTAGTTGGTTTAGGGTTAGGGTTAGGGTTATTTGGTTTAGGTTAGGTTTAGGGTCAGGGTTAGGGTTAGGGTTAGGGTTATTTGGGCTAGGGTTAGGGTTAGGGTTAGGGTTAGGGTTAGGGTTAGGTTAGTTGGGTTAGGTTATGGTTAGGGTTATTTTGGTAAAGGTTAGGCTTATGGTTTAGTGTTAGGGCTAGTTGGTTTAGGGTTAGGTTTAGGGTCAGGGTTAGGGTTAGGGTTTAGGGTTATTTGGGCTAGGGTTAGGTTTAGGGTTAGGGTTAGGGTTAGGGTTAGGGTTAGGGTTAGGGTTATGGTTAGTTGGGTTTGGGTTATGGTTAGGGTTATTTTGGTAAAGGTTAGGCTTATGGTTAGTGTTAGGGCTAGTTGGTTTAGGGTTAGGGTTAGGGTTATTTGGTTTAGGTTGGGTTTAGGGTCAGGGTTAGGGTTTAGGGTTAGGGTTATTTGGGCTAGGGTTAGGGTTAGGGTTAGGGTTAGGGTTAGGGTTATGGTTAGTTGGGTTTGGGTTATGGTTAGGGTTATTTTGGTAAAGGTTAGGCTTATGGTTAGTGTTAGGGCTAGTTGGTTTAGGGTTAGGGTTAGGGTTATTTGGTTTAGGTTAGGTTTAGGGTCAGGGTTAGGGTTAGGGTTAGGGTTATTTGGGCTAGGGTTAGGGTTAGGGTTAGGGTTAGGGTTAGGGTTAGTTGGGTTAGGGTTATGGTTAGGGTTATTTTGGTAAAGGTTAGGCTTATGGTTAGTGTTAGGGCTAGTTGGTTTAGGGTTAGGGTTATTTTGGTTTAGGTTTAGGTTTAGGGTCAGGGTTAGGGTTAGGGTTAGGGTTATTTGGGCTTGGGTTAGGGTTAGGGTTAGGTTAGGGTTAGGGTTAGGGTTAGGGTTAGGGTTAGGGTTAGGTTTAGTTGGGTTAGGGTTATGGTTAGGGTTATTTTGGTAAAGGTTAGGCTTATGGTTAGTGTTAGGGCTAGTTGGTTTAGGGTTAGGGTTAGGGTTATTTGGTTTAGGGTTAGGTTTAGGTAGGGTCAGGGTTAGGGTTAGGGTTAGGTATTTGGGCTAGGGTTAGGGTTAGGGTTAGGGTTAGGGTTAGGGTTAGGGTTAGGGTTAGGTTATGGTTAGTTGGGTTTGGGTTATGGTTAGGGTTATTTTGGTAAAGGTTAGGCTTATGGTTAGTGTTAGGGCTAGTTGGTTTAGGGTTAGGGTTAGGGTTATTTGGTTTAGGGGTTAGGTTTAGGGTCAGGGTTAGGGTTAGGGTTAGGGTTATTTGGGCTAGGGTTAGGGTTAGGGTTAGGGTTAGGGTTAGGGGTAGGGTTAGGGTTAGGGTTAGGGTTATGGTTATGTAGTTGGGTTTGGGTTATGGTTAGGTTATTTTGGTAAAGGTTGGGCTTATGGTTAGTGTAAGGGCTAGTTGGTTTAGGGTTAGGGTTAGGGTTATTTGGTTTAGGGTTAGGTTTAGGGTCAGGGTTAGGGTTAGGGTTAGGGTTATTTGGGCTAGGGTTAGGGTTAGGGTAGGGTTAGGGTTAGGGTTAGTTGGGTTAGGGTTATGGTTAGGGTTATTTTGTAAAGGTTAGGCTTATGGTTAGTGTTAGGGCTAGTTGGTTTAGGGTTAGGGTTAGGGTTATTTGGTTTAGGTTAGGTTTAGGGTCAGGGTTAGGGTTAGGGTTAGGTTATTTGGGCTAGGGTTAGGGTTAGGGTTAGGGTTAGGGTTAGGGTTAGGGTTAGGGTTAGGGTTAGGGTTATGGTTAGTTGGGTTTGGGTTATGGTTAGGGTTATTTTGGTAAAGGTTAGGCTTATGGTTAGTGTTAGGGCTAGTTGGTTTAGGGTTAGGGTTAGGGTTATTTGGTTTAGGGTTAGGTTTAGGGTCAGGGTTAGGGTTAGGGTTAGGGTTATTTGGGCTAGGGTTAGGGTTAGGGTTAGGGTTAGGGTTAGGGTTATGGTTAGTTGGGTTTGGGTTATGGTTAGGGTTATTTTGGTAAAGGTTAGGCTTATGGTTAGTGTTAGGGCTAGTTGGTTTAGGGTTAGGGTTAGGGTTATTTGGTTTAGGGTTAGGTTTAGGGTCAGGGTTAGGGTTAGGGTTAGGGTTATTTTGGCTAGGGTTAGGGTTAGGGTTAGGGTTAGGGTTAGGGTTAGGGTTATGATTAGTTGGGTTTAGGGTTATTTGGGCTAGGGTTATTTTGGTAAAGGTTAGGCTTATGGTTAGTGTTAGGGCTAGTTGGTTTAGGGTTAGGGTTAGGGTTATTTGGTTTAGGTTAGGTTTAGGGTCAGGGTTAGGGTTAGGGGTTAGGGTTATTTGGGCTAGGGTTAGGGTTAGGTTAGGGTTAGGGTTAGGGTTAGGGTTAGGGTTAGGGTTATGGTTAGGGTTAGGGTTAGGGTTAGGGTTAGGGCTAGGGTTAGGGTTAGGGTTATGGTTAGTTGGGTTTGGGTAATGGTTAGGGTTATTTTGGTAAAGGTTAGGCTTATGGTTAGTGTTAGGGCTAGTTGGTTTAGGGTTAGGGTTAGGGTTATTTGGTTTAGGGTTAGGTTTAGGGTCAGGGTTAGGGTTAGGGTTAGGGTTATTTGGGCTAGGGTTAGGGTTAGGGTTAGGGTTAGGGTTAGGGTTAGTTGGGTTAGGGTTATGGTTAGGGTTATTTTGGTAAAGGTTAGGCTTATGGTTAGTGTTAGGGCTAGTTGGTTTAGGGTTAGGTTTAGGATCAGGGTTAGGGTCTAGGGTTAGGTTTAGGGTTAGGGTTATGGTTAGTTGGGTTTGGGTTATGGTTAGGGTTATTTTGGTAAAGGTTAGGCTTATGGTTAGTGTTAGGGCTAGTTGGTTTAGGGTTAGGGTTAGGGTTATTTGGTTTAGGGTTAGGTTTAGGGTCAGGGTTAGGGTTAGGGTTAGGGTTATTTGGGCTAGGGTTAGGGTTAGGGTTAGGGTTAGGGTTTAGGGTTAGGGTTATGGTTAGTTGGGTTTGGGTTATGGTTAGGGTTATTTGGTAAAGGTTAGGCTTATGGTTAGTGTTAGGGCTAGTTGGTTTATGGTTAGGGTTAGGGTTATTTGGTTTAGGGTTAGGTTTAGGGTCAGGGTTAGGGTTAGGGTTAGGGTTATTTGGGCTAGGGTTATGGTTTAGGGTTAGGGTTATGGTTAGTTGGGTTTGGGTAATGGTTAGGGTTATTTTGGTAAAGGTTAGGCTTATGGTTAGTGTTAGGGCTAGTTGGTTTAGGGTTAGGGTTAGGGTTATTTGTTTAGGTTTAGGTTTAGGGTCAGGGTTAGGGGTTAGGGTTAGGGTTATTTGGGCTAGGGTTAGGGTTAGGGTTAGGGTTAGGGTTAGGGTTAGGGTTAGGGTTAGGGTTAGTTGGGTTAGGGTTATGGTTAGGGTTATTTTGGTAAAGGTTAGGCTTATGGTTAGTGTTAGGGCTAGTTGGTTTAGGGTTAGGGTTAGGGTTATTTGGTTAGGTTTAGGTTTAGGGTCAGGGTTAGGGTTAGGGTTAGGGTTATTTGGGCTAGGGTTAGGGTTAGGGTTAGGGTTAGGGTTAGGGTTAGGGTTAGTTGGTTTGGGTTATGGTTAGGGTTATTTTGGTAAAGGTTAGGCTTATGGTTAGTGTTAGGGCTAGTTGGTTTAGGGTTAGGGTTAGGGTTATTTGGTTTAGGGTTAGGTTTAGGGTCAGGGTTAGGGTTAGGGTTAGGGTTATTTGGGCTAGGGTTAGGGTTAGGGTTAGGGTTAGGTTAGGTTAGGGTTAGGGTTATGTTTAGTTGGGTTTGGGTAATGGTTAGGGTTATTTTGGTAAAGTTAGGCTTATGGTTAGTGTTAGGGCTAGTTGGTTTAGGGTTAGGGTTAGGGTTATTTGGTTTAGGTTTAGGTTTAGGGTCAGGGTTAGGGTTAGGGTTAGGGTTATTTGGGCTAGGGTTAGGGTTAGGGTTAGGGTTAGGGTTAGGGTTAGGGTTAGGGTTAGTTGGGTTAGGGTTATGGTTAGGGTTATTTTGGTAAAGGTTAGGCTTATGGTTAGTGTTAGGGCTAGTTGGTTTAGGGTTAGGGTTAGGGTTATTTGGTTTAGGGTTAGGTTTAGGGTCAGGGTTAGGGTTAGGGTTAGGGTTATTTGGGCTAGGGTTAGGGTTAGGGTTAGGGTTAGGGTAGGGTTAGGGTTAGGGTTAGGGTTAGGGTTATGGTTAGTTGGGTTTGGGTTATGGTTAGGGTTATTTTGGTAAAGGTTAGGCTTATGGTTAGTGTTAGGGCTAGTTGGTTTAGGGTTAGGGTTAGGGTTATTTGGTTTAGGGTTAGGTTTAGGGTCAGGTTAGGGTTAGGGTTAGGGTTATTTGGGCTAGGGTTAGGGTTAGGGTTAGGGTTAGGGTTAGTTGGGTTAGGGTTATAGTTAGGGTTATTTTGGTAAAGGTTAGGCTTAGGGTTAGTGTTAGGGCTAGTTGGTTTAGGGTTAGGGTTAGGGTTATTTGGTTAGGGTTAGGTTTAGGGTCAGGGTTAGGGTTAGGGTTAGGGTTATTTGGGGTAGGGTTAGGGTTAGGGTTAGGGTTAGGGTTAGGGTTAGGGTTAGGGTTAGGGTTAGTTGGGTTTGGGTTATGGTTAGGGTTATTTTGGTAAAGGTTAGGCTTATGGTTAATGTTAGGGCTAGTTGGTTTAGGGTTAGGGTTAGGGTTATTTGGTTTAGGGTTAGGTTTAGGGTCTGGGTTAGGGTTAGGGTTATTTGGGCTAGGGTTAGGTTAGGGTTAGGGTTATGGTTATGGTTAGTTGGGTTTGGGTTATGGTTAGGGTTATTTTGGTAAAGGTTAGGCTTATGGTTAGTGTTAGGGCTAGTTGGTTTAGGGTTAGGGTTAGGGTTATTTGGTTTAGGGTTAGGTTTAGGGTCAGGGTTAGGGTTAGGGTTAGGGTTATTTTGGCTAGGGTTAGGGTTAGGGTTAGGGTTAGGGTTAGGGTTATGATTAGTTGGGTTAGGGTTATGGTTAGGGTTATTTTGGTAAAGGTTAGGCTTATGGTTAGTGTTAGGGCTAGTTGGTTTAGGGTTAGGGTTTAGGGTTATTTGGTTTAGGTTTAGGGTTTAGGTCAGGGTAGGGTTAGGGTTAGGGTTATTTGGGTAGGGTTAGGGTTAGGGTTAGGGTTAGGGTTAGGGTTATGTTTAGTTGGGTTTGGGTAATGGTTAGGGTTATTTTGGTAAAGGTTAGGCTTATGGTTAGTGTTAGGGCTAGTTGGTTTAGGGTTAGGGTTAGGGTTATTTGGTTTAGGTTTAGGTTTAGGGTCAGGGTTAGGCTTATGGTTAGTGTTAGGGCTAGTTGGTTTAGGGTTAGGGTTAGGGTTATTTGGTTTAGGGTTAGGTTTAGGGTCAGGGTTAGGGTTAGGGTTAGGGTTATTTGGGCTAGGGTTCGGGTTAGGGTTAGGGTTAGGGTTAGGGTTATGGTTAGTTGGGTTTGGGTTATGGTTAGGGTTATTTTGGTAAAGGTAGGCTTATGGTTAGTGTTAGGGCTAGTTGGTTTAGGGTTAGGGTTAGGGTTATTTGGTTTAGGGTTAGGTTAGGGTCAGGGTTAGGGTTAGGGTTAGGGTTATTTGGGCTAGGGTTAGGGTTAGGGTTAGGGTTAGGGTTAGGGTTAGGGTTAGTTGGGTTAGGGTTATGGTTAGGGTTATTTTGGTAAAGGTTAGCTTTATGGTTAGTGTTAGGGCTAGTTGGTTTAGGGGTTAGGTTTAGGGTCAGGGTTAGGGTTAGGGTTTAGGGTTATTTGGGCTAGGGTTAGGTTTAGGGTTAGGGTTAGGGTTAGGGTTAGGGTTAGGGTTAGGGTTAGGGTTAGGGTTATGGTTAGTTGGGTTAGGGTTATGGTTAGGGTTATTTTGGTAAAGGTTAGGCTTATGGTTAGTGTTAGGGCTAGTTGGTTTAGGGTTAGGGTTAGGGTTATTTGGTTTAGGGTTAGGTTTAGGGTCAGGGTTAGGGTTAGGGTTAGGGTTATTTGGGCTAGGGGTAGGGTTAGGGTTAGGGTTAGGGTTAGGGTTATGGTTAGTTGGGTTTGGGTTATGGTTAGGGTTATTTTGGTAAAGGTTAGGCTTATGGTTAGTGTTAGGGCTAGTTGGTTTAGGGGTTAGGGTTAGGGTTATTTGGTTTAGGGTTAGGTTTAGGGTCAGGTTAGGGTTAGGGTTAGGGTTATTTGGGCTAGGGTTAGGGTGGGTTAGGTAGGGTTAGGGTTAGGGTTAGGGTTATGGTTAGTTGGGTTTGGGTTATGGTTAGGGTTATTTTGGTAAAGGTTAGGCTTATGGTTAGTGTTAGGGCTAGTTGGTTTAGGGTTAGGTTAGGGTTATTTGTTTAGGGTTAGGTTTAGGGTCAGGGTTAGGGTTAGGGTTAGGGTTATTTGGGGCTAGGGTTAGGGTTAGGGTTAGGGTTAGGGTTATGGTTAGTTGGGTTAGGGTTATTTGGGTTAGGGTTATTTTGGTAAAGGTTAGGCTTATGGTTAGTGTTAGGGCTAGTTGGTTTAGGGTTAGGGTTAGGGTTATTTGGTTTAGGTTTAGGTTTAGGGTCAGGGTTAGGGTTAGGGTTAGGGTTATTTGGGCTAGGTGTTAGGTAGGTTAGGGGTTAGGGTAGGTTAGGGTTAGGGTTAGGGTTAGGGTTAGGGTTAGGGTTAGGGTTAGGGTTAGGGTTATGGTAGTTGGGTTTGGGTTATGGTTAGGGTTATTTTGGTAAAGGTTAGGCTTATGGTTAGTGTTAGGGCTAGTTGGTTTAGGGTTAGGGTTAGGGTTATTTGGTTTAGGGTTAGGTTTAGGGTCAGGGTTAGGGTTAGGGTTAGGGTTATTTGGGCTAGGGTTAGGGGTTAGGGTTAGGGTTAGGGTTAGGGTTATGGTTAGTTGGGTTTGGGTTATGGTTAGGGTTATTTTGGTAAAGGTTAGGCTTATGGTTAGTGTTAGGGCTAGTTGGTTTAGGGTTAGGGTTAGGGTTATTTGGTTTAGGGTTAGGTTTAGGGTCAGGGTTAGGGTTAGGGTTAGGGTTATTTGGGCTAGGTAGGGTTAGGGTTAGGGTTAGGTTAGGTTAGGGTTAGTTGGGTTAGGGTTATGGTTAGGGTTATTTTGGTAAGTTAGGCTTATGGTTAGTGTTAGGGCTAGTTGGTTTAGGGTTAGGTTTAGGGTCGGGTTAGGGTTAGGGTTAGGGTTAGGGTTAGGGTTATGGTTAGTTGGGTTTGGGTTATGGTTAGGGTTATTTTGGTAAAGGTTAGGCTTATGGTTAGTGTTAGGGCTAGTTGGTTTAGGGTTAGGGTTAGGGTTATTTGGTTTAGGGTTAGGTTTAGGGTCAGGTAGGGTTAGGGTTAGGGTTAGGGTTATTTGGGCTAGGGTTAGGGTTAGGGTTAGGGTTAGGGTTAGGGTTAGGGTTATGGTTAGTTGGGTTTGGGTTATGGTTAGGGTTATTTTGTAAAGGTTAGGCTTATGGTTAGTGTTAGGGCTAGTTGGTTTAGGTTAGGGTTAGGGTTATTTGGTTTAGGGTTAGGTTAGGGTCAGGGTTAGGGTTAGGGTTAGGGTTATTTGGGCTAGGGTTATGGTTAGGGTTAGGGTTATGGTTAGTTGGGTTTGGGTAATGGTTAGGGTTATTTTGGTAAAGGTTAGGCTTATGGTTAGTGTTAGGGCTAGTTGGTTTAGGGTTAGGGTTAGGGTTATTTGGTTTAGGGTTAGGTTTAGGGGTCAGGGTTAGGGTTAGGGTTAGGGTTATTTGGGCTAGGGTTAGGGTTAGGGTTAGGGTTAGGGTTATGGTTAGTTGGGTTTGGGTTATGGTTAGGGTTATTTTGGTAAAGGTTAGGCTTATGGTTAGTGTTAGGGCTAGTTGGTTTAGGGTTAGGGTAGGGTTATTGGTTTAGGGTTAGGTTTAGGGTCAGGGTTAGGGTTAGGGTTAGGGTTATTTGGGCTAGGGTTAGGGTTAGGTTTAGGGTTAGGGTTAGGGTCAGGGTTAGGGTTAGGGTTAGGGTTAGGGTTAGGGTTAGGGTTAGGGTTAGGGTATTTGGGTAGGGTTAGGGTTAGGGTTAGGGTTAGGGTTAGGGTTATGGTTAGTTGGGTTTGGGTTATGGTTAGGGTTATTTTGGTAAAGGTTAGGCTTATGGTTAGTGTTAGGGCTAGTTGGTTTAGGGTTAGGGTTAGGGTTATTTGGTTTAGGGTTAGGTTTAGGGTCAGGGTTAGGGTTAGGGTTAGGGTTATTTGGGCTAGGGTTAGGGTTAGGGTTAGGGTTAGGGTTAGGGTTAGAGTTAGTTGGGTTAGGGTTATGGTTAGGGTTATTTTGGTAAAGGTTAGGCTTATGGTTAGTGTTAGGGCTAGTTGGTTTAGGGTTAGGTTTAGGGTCAGGGTTAGGGTTAGGGTTTAGGGTTATTTGGGCTAGGGTTAGGTTTAGGGTTAGGGTTAGGGTTAGGGTTAGGGTTAGGGTTAGGGTTATGGTTAGTTGGGTTTGGGTTATGGTTAGGGTTATTTTGGTAAAGGTTAGGCTTATGGTTAGTGTTAGGGCTAGTTGGTTTAGGTTAGGGTTAGGGTTATTTGGTTTAGGGTTGGGTTTAGGGTCAGGGTTAGGGTTAGGGTTAGGGTTATTTGGGCTAGGGTTAGGGGTTAGGGTTAGGGTTAGGGTTAGGGTTAGGGTTAGTTGGGTTTGGGTTATGGTTAGGGTTATTTTGGTAAAGGTTAGGCTTATGGTTAGTGTTAGGGCTAGTTGGTTTAGGGTTAGGGTTAGGGTTATTTGGTTTAGGTTTAGGTTTAGGGTCAGGGTTAGGGTTAGGGTTAGGGTTATTTGGGCTAGGGTTAGGGTTAGGGTTAGGGTTAGGGTTAGGGTTAGTTGGGTTAGGGTTATGGTTAGGGTTATTTTGGTAAAGGTTAGGCTTATGGTTAGTGTTAGGGCTAGTTGGTTTAGGGTTAGGGTTAGGTTATTGGTTTAGGGTTAGGTTTAGGGTCAGGGTTAGGTAGGGTTAGGGTTAGGGTGTTAGGGTTAGGGTTAGGGTTAGGGTTAGGGTTAGGGTAGGGTTAGGGTAGGGTTAGTTGTTGGGTTAGGGTTATGGTTAGGGGTTATTTTGGTAAAGGTTAGGCTTATGGTTAGTGTTAGGGCTAGTTGGTTTAGGGTTAGGGTTAGGGTTATTTGGTTTAGGGTTAGGTTTAGGGTCAGGGTTAGGGTTAGGGTTAGGGTTATTTGGGCTAGGGTTAGGGTTAGGGTTAGGGTTAGGTTAGGGTTAGGGTTAGGGTTAGGGTTATGTTAGTTGGGTTTGGGTTATGGTTAGGGTTATTTTGGTAAAGGTTAGGCTTATGGTTAGTGTTAGGCTAGTTGGTTTAGGGTTAGGGTTAGGGTTATTGGTTTAGGGTTAGGTTTA
The DNA here is from genome assembly GCF_052056855.1 of Sturnus vulgaris. NCBI lineage: Eukaryota > Metazoa > Chordata > Aves > Passeriformes > Sturnidae > Sturnus > Sturnus vulgaris. The sequence continues at coordinate 61,955 of NW_028276673.1, read as the reverse complement.
GGGTCAGGGTTAGGGTTAGGGTTAGGGTTATTTGGGCTAGGGTTAGGGTTAGGGTTAGGGTTAGGGTTAGGGTTAGGGTTAGGGTTAGGGTTAGGGTTATGGTTATGGTTAGTTGGGTTTGGGTTATGGTTAGGGTTATTTTGGTAAAGGTTGGGCTTATGGTTAGTGTTAGGGCTAGTTGGTTTAGGGTTAGGGTTAGGGTTATTTGGTTTAGGGTTAGGTTTAGGGTCAGGGTTAGGGTTAGGGTTAGGGTTATTTGGGCTAGGGTTAGGGTTAGGGTTAGGGTTAGGGTTAGGGTTAGGGTTAGTTGGGTTAGGGTTATGGTTAGGGTTATTTTGGTAAAGGTTAGGCTTATGGTTAGTGTTAGGGCTAGTTGGTTTAGGGTTAGGGTTAGGGTTATTTGGTTTAGGGTTAGGTTTAGGGTCAGGGTTAGGGTTAGGGTTAGGTTATTTGGGCTAGGTTAGGGTTAGGGTTAGGGTTAGGGTTAGGGTTAGGGTTAGGGTTAGGGTTAGGGTTATGGTTAGTTGGGTTTGGGTTATGGTTAGGGTTATTTTGGTAAAGGTTAGGCTTATGGTTAGTGTTAGGGCTAGTTGGTTTAGGGTTAGGGTTAGGGTTATTTGGTTTAGGGTTAGGTTTAGGGTCAGGGTTAGGGTTAGGGTTAGGGTTATTGGGCTAGGGTTAGGGTTAGGGTTAGGGTTAGGGTTAGGGTTATGGTTAGTTGGGTTTGGGTTATGGTTAGGGTTATTTGGTAAAGGTTAGGCTTATGGTTAGTGTTAGGGCTAGTTGGTTTAGGGTTAGGGTTAGGGTTATTTGGTTTAGGGTTAGGTTTAGGGTCAGGGTTAGGGTTAGGGTTAGGGTTATTTTGGCTAGGGTTAGGGTTAGGGTTAGGGTTAGGGTTAGGGTAGGGTTATGATTAGTTGGGTTAGGGTTATTGGGCTAGGGTTATTTTGGTAAAGGTTAGGCTTATGGTTAGTGTTAGGGCTAGTTGGTTTAGGGTTAGGGTTAGGGTTATTTGGTTTAGGTTTAGGTTTAGGGTCAGGGTTAGGGTTAGGGTTAGGGTTATTTGGGCTAGGGTTAGGGTTAGGTTTAGGGTTAGGGTTAGGGTTAGGGTTAGGGTTAGGGTTATGGTTAGGGTTAGGGTTAGGGTTAGGGTTTAGGGCTAGGGTTAGGGTTAGGGTTATGGTTAGTTGGGTTTGGGTAATGGTTAGGGTTATTTTGGTAAAGGTTAGGCTTATGGTTAGTGTTAGGGCTAGTTGGTTTAGGGTTAGGGTTAGGGTTATTTGGTTTAGGGTTAGGTTTAGGGTCAGGGTTAGGGTTAGGGTTAGGGTTATTTGGCTAGGGTTAGGGTTAGGGTTAGGGTTAGGGTTAGGGTTAGTTGGGTTAGGGTTATGGTTAGGGTTATTTTGGTAAAGGTTAGGCTTATGGTTAGTGTTAGGGCTAGTTGGTTAGGGTTAGGTTTAGGGTCAGGGTTAGGGTTAGGGTTAGGTTTAGGGTTAGGGTTATGGTTAGTTGGGTTTGGGTTATGTTAGGGTTATTTTGGTAAAGGTTAGGCTTATGGTTAGTGTTAGGGCTAGTTGGTTTAGGGTTAGGGTTAGGGTTATTTGGTTTAGGGTTAGGTTTAGGGTCAGGGTTAGGGTTAGGGTTAGGGTTATTTGGGCTAGGGTTAGGGTTAGGGTTAGGGTTAGGGTTAGGGTTAGGGTTATGGTTAGTTGGGTTTGGGTTATGGTTAGGGTTATTTTGGTAAAGGTTAGGCTTATGGTTAGTGTTAGGGCTAGTTGGTTTATGGTTAGGGTTAGGGTTATTTGGTTTAGGGTTAGGTTTAGGGTCAGGGTTAGGGTTAGGGTTAGGGTTATTTGGGCTAGGGTTAGTTGGTTAGGGTTAGGGTTATGGTTAGTTGGGTTTGGGTAATGGTTAGGGTTATTTTGGTAAAGGTTAGGCTTATGGTTAGTGTTAGGGCTAGTTGGTTTAGGGTTAGGGTTAGGGTTATTTGGTTTAGGTTTAGGTTTAGGGTCAGGGTTAGGGTTAGGGTTAGGGTTATTTGGGCTAGGGTTAGGGTTAGGGTTAGGGTTAGGGTTAGGGTTAGGGTTAGGGTTAGGGTTAGTTGGGTTAGGGTTATGGTTAGGGTTATTTTGGTAAAGGTTAGGCTTATGGTTAGTGTTAGGGCTAGTTGGTTTAGGGTTAGGGTTAGGGTTATTTGGTTTAGGTTTAGGTTTAGGGTCAGGGTTAGGGTTAGGGTTAGGGTTATTTGGGCTAGGGTTAGGGTTAGGGTTAGGGTTAGGGTTAGGGTTAGGGTTAGTTGGGTTAGGGTTATGGTTAGGGTTATTTTGGTAAAGGTTAGGCTTATGGTTAGTGTTAGGGCTAGTTGGTTTAGGGTTAGGGTTAGGGTTATTTGGTTTAGGGTTAGGTTTAGGGTCAGGGTTAGGGTTAGGGTTAGGGTTATTTGGGCTAGGGTTAGGGTTAGGGTTAGGGTTAGGGTTAGGGTTAGGGTTAGGGTTTATGTTTAGTTGGGTTTGGGTAATGGTTAGGGTTATTTTGGTAAAGTTAGGCTTATGGTTAGTGTTAGGGCTAGTTGGTTTAGGGTTAGGGTTAGGGTTATTTGGTTTAGGTTTAGGTTTAGGGTCAGGGTTAGGGTTAGGTTAGGGTTATTTGGGCTAGGGTTAGGGTTTAGGGTTAGGGTTAGGGTTAGGGTTAGGGTTAGGGTTAGTTGGTTAGGGTTATGGTTAGGGTTATTTTGGTAAAGGTTAGGCTTATGGTTAGTGTTAGGGCTAGTTGGTTTAGGGTTAGGGTTAGGGTTATTTGGTTTAGGGTTAGGTTTAGGGTCAGGGTTAGGGTTAGGGTTAGGGTTATTTGGGCTAGGGTTAGGGTTAGGGTTAGGGTTAGGGTTAGGGTTAGGGTTAGGGTTAGGGTTAGGTTATGGTTAGTTGGGTTTGGGTTATGGTTAGGGTTATTTTGGTAAAGGTTAGGCTTATGGTTAGTGTTAGGGCTAGTTGGTTTAGGGTTAGGGTTAGGGTTATTTGGTTTAGGGTTAGGTTTAGGGTCAGGGTTAGGGTTAGGGTTAGGGTTATTTGGGCTAGGGTTAGGGTTAGGGTTAGGGTTAGGGTTAGTTGGGTTAGGGTTAGTAGTTAGGGTTATTTTGGTAAAGGTTAGGCTTAGGGTTAGTGTTAGGGCTAGTTGGTTTAGGGTTAGGGTTAGGGTTATTTGGTTTAGGGTTAGGTTTAGGGTCAGGGTTAGGGTTAGGGTTAGGGTTATTTGGGGGTAGGGTTAGGGTTAGGGTTAGGGTTAGGGTTAGGGTTAGGGTTAGGGTTAGTTGGGTTTGGTTATGGTTAGGGTTATTTTGGTAAAGGTTAGGCTTATGGTTAATGTTAGGGCTAGTTGGTTTAGGGTTAGGGTTAGGGTTATTTGGTTTAGGGTTAGGTTTAGGGTCAGGGTTAGGGTTAGGGTTATTTGGGCTAGGGTTAGGGTTAGGGTTAGGGTTATGGTTAGTGGTTAGTTGGGTTTGGGTTATGGTTAGGGTTATTTTGGTAAAGGTTAGGCTTATGGTTAGTGTTAGGGCTAGTTGGTTTAGGGTTAGGGTTAGGGTTATTTGGTTTAGGGTTAGGTTTAGGGTCAGGGTTAGGGTTAGGGTTAGGGTTATTTTGGCTAGGGTTAGGGGTTAGGGTTAGGGTTAGGGTTAGGGTTAGGGTTATGATTAGTTGGGTTAGGGTTATGGTTAGGGGTTATTTTGGTAAAGGTTAGGCTTATGGTTAGTGTTAGGGCTAGTTGGTTTAGGGTTAGGGTTAGGGTTATTTGGTTTAGGTTTAGGTTTAGGGGGTCTAGGGTTAGGCTTATGGTTAGTGTAGGGCTAGTTGTTTAGGGTTAGGGTTAGGGTTATTTGGTTTAGGGTTAGGTTTAGGGTCAGGGTTAGGGTTAGGGTTAGGGTTATTTGGGCTAGGGTTAGGGTTAGGGTTAGGGTTAGGGTTAGGGTTATGGTTAGTTGGGTTTGGGTTATGGTTAGGGTTATTTTGGTAAAGGTTAGGCTTATGGTTAGTGTTAGGGCTAGTTGGTTTAGGGTTAGGGTTAGGGTTATTTGGTTTAGGGTTAGGTTTAGGGTCAGGGTTAGGGTTAGGGTTAGGGTTATTTGGGCTAGGGTTAGGGTTAGGGTTAGGGTTAGGGTTAGGGTTAGTTGGGTTAGGGTTATGGTTAGGGTTATTTTGGTAAAGGTTAGGCTATGGTTAGTGTTAGGGCTAGTTGGTTTAGGGTTAGGTTTAGGGTCAGGGTTAGGGTTAGGGTTAGGGTTATTGGGCTAGGGTTAGGGTATAGGGTTAGGGTTAGGGTTAGGGTTAGGGTTAGGGTTAGGGTTAGGGTTAGGGTTAGGGTTAGTTGGGTTTGGGTTATGGTTAGGGTTATTTTGGTAAAGGTTAGGCTTATGGTTAGTGTTAGGGCTAGTTGGTTTAGGGTTAGGGTTAGGGTTATTTGGTTTAGGGTTAGGTTAGGGTCAGGGTTAGGGTTAGGGTTAGGGTTATTTGGGCTAGGGGTAGGGTTAGGGTTAGGGTTAGGGTTAGGGTTATGGTAGTTGGGTTTGGGTTATGGTTAGGGTTATTTGGTAAAGGTTAGGCTTATGGTTAGTGTTAGGCTAGTTGGTTTAGGGTTAGGGTTAGGGTTATTTGGTTTAGGGTTAGGTTTAGGGTCAGGGTTAGGGTTAGGGTTAGGGTTATTTGGGCTAGGGTTAGGGTTAGGGTTAGGGTTAGGGTTAGGGTTAGGGTTAGTTGGGTTTGGGTAATGGTTAGGGTTATTTTGGTAAAGGTTAGGCTTATGGTTAGTGTTAGGGCTAGTTGGTTTAGGGTTAGGGTTAGGGTTATTTGGTTTAGGTTTAGGTTTAGGGTCAGGGTTAGGGTTAGGGTTAGGGTTATTTGGGCTAGGGTTAGGGTTAGGGTTAGGGTTAGGGTTAGGGTTAGGGTTAGGGTTAGGTTAGTTGGTTAGGGTTATGGTTAGGGTTATTTTGGTAAAGGTTAGGCTTATGGTTAGTGTTAGGGCTAGTTGGTTTAGGGTTAGGGTTAGGGTTATTTGGTTTAGGTTAGGTTTAGGGTCAGGGTTAGGGTTAGGGTTAGGGTTATTTGGGCTAGGGTTAGGGTTAGGGTTAGGGTTAGGGTTAGGGTTAGTTGGGTTAGGGTTATGGTTAGGGTTATTTTGGTAAAGGTTAGGCTTATGGTTAGTGTTAGGGCTAGTTGGTTTAGGGTTAGGGTTAGGGTTATTTGGTTTAGGGTTAGGTTTAGGGTCAGGGTTAGGGTTAGGGTTAGGGTTATTTGGGCTAGGGTTAGGGTTAGGGTTAGGGTTAGGGTTAGGGTTAGGGTTAGGTTATGTTAGTTGGGTTTGGGTAATGGTTAGGGTTATTTTGGTAAAGGTTAGGCTTATGGTTAGTGTTAGGGCTAGTTGGTTTAGGGTTAGGGTTAGGGTTATTTGGTTTAGGTTTAGGTTTAGGGTCAGGGTTAGGGTTAGGGTTAGGGTTATTTGGGCTAGGGTTAGGGTTAGGGTTAGGGTTAGGGTTAGGGTTAGGGTTAGTTGGGTTAGGGTTATGGTTAGGGTTATTTTGGTAAAGGTTATGCTTATGGTTAGTGTTAGGGCTAGTTGGTTTAGGGTTAGGGTTAGGGTTATTTGGTTTAGGGTTAGGTTTAGGGTCAGGGTTAGGGTTAGGGTTAGGGTTATTTGGGCTAGGGTTAGGGTTAGGGTTAGGGTTAGGGTTAGGTTAGGGTTAGGGTTAGGGTTAGGGTTAGTTGGGTTTGGGTTATGGTTAGGGTTATTTGGTAAAGGTTAGGCTTATGGTTAGGTTAGGGCTAGTTGGTTTAGGGTTAGGGTTAGGGTTATTTGGTTTAGGGTTAGGTTTAGGGTCAGGGTTAGGGTTAGGGTTAGGGTTATTTGGGGCTAGGGTTAGGGTTAGGGTTAGGGTTAGGGTTAGGGTTAGTTGGGTTAGGGTTATAGTTAGGGTTATTTTGGTAAAGGTTAGGCTTAGGGTTAGTGTTAGGGCTAGTTGGTTTAGGGTTAGGGTTAGGGTTATTTGGTTTAGGGTTAGGTTTAGGGTCAGGGTTAGGTTAGGGTTAGGGTTATTTGGGGTAGGGTTAGGGTTAGGGTTAGGGTTAGGGTTAGGGTTAGGGTAGGGTTAGGGTTAGTTGGGTTTGGGTTATGGTTAGGGTTATTTTTGGTAAAGGTTAGGCTTATGGTTAATGTTAGGGCTAGTTGGTTTAGGGTTAGGGTTAGGGTTATTTGGTTTAGGGTTAGGTTTAGGGTCAGGGTTAGGTTAGGGTTATTTGGGCTAGGGTTAGGGTTAGGGTTAGGGTTAGGGTTAGGGTTAGGGTTAGGTTATGGTTAGTTGGGTTTGGGTTATGGTTAGGGTTATTTTGGTAAAGGTTAGGCTTATGGTTAGTGTTAGGGCTAGTTGGTTTAGGGTTAGGGTTAGGGTTATTTGGTTTAGGGTTAGGTTTAGGGTCAGGGTTAGGGTTAGGGTTAGGGTTATTTGGGCTAGGGTTAGGGTTAGGGTTAGGGTTAGGGTTAGGGTAGGGTTAGGGTTAGGGTTATGATTAGTTGGGTTAGGGTTATGGTTAGGGTTATTTTGGTAAAGGTTAGGCTTATGGTTAGTGTTAGGGCTAGTTGGTTTAGGGTTAGGGTTAGGGTTATTTGGTTTAGGGTTTAGGTTTAGGGTCAGGGTTAGGGTTAGGGTTAGGGTTATTTGGGCTAGGGTTAGGGTTAGGGTTAGGGTTAGGGTTTAGGGTTAGGGTTAGTTGGGTTTGGGTAATGGTTAGGGTTATTTTGGTAAAGGTTAGGCTTATGGTTAGTGTTAGGGCTAGTTGGTTTAGGGTTAGGGTTAGGGTTATTTGGTTTAGGGTTAGGTTTAGGGTCAGGGTTAGGGTTAGGGTTAGGGTTATTTGGGCTAGGGTTAGGGTTAGGGTTAGGGTTAGGGTTAGGGTTAGGGTTAGTTGGGTTA
>NW_028276673.1:17500-45000 GCF_052056855.1 Sturnus vulgaris | reverse complement strand
TTTGGGCTAGGGTTAGGGTTAGGGTTAGGGTTAGGGTTAGGGTTCGGGTTAGTTGGGTTAGGGTTATAGTTAGGGTTATTTTGGTAAAGGTTAGGCTTAGGGTTAATGTTAGGGCTAGTTGGTTTAGGGTTAGGGTTAGGGTTATTTGGTTTAGGGTTAGGTTTAGGGTCAGGGTTAGGGTTAGGGTTAGGGTTATTTGGGGTAGGGTTAGGGTTAGGGTTAGGGTTAGGGTTAGGGTTAGGGTTAGGGTTAGGGTTAGGGTTAGTTGGGTTTGGGTTATGGTTAGGGTTATTTTGGTAAAGGTTAGGCTTATGGTTAATGTTAGGGCTAGTTGGTTTAGGGTTAGGGTTAGGGTTATTTGGTTTAGGGTTAGGTTTAGGGTCAGGGTTAGGGTTAGGGTTATTTGGGCTAGGGTTAGGGTTAGGGTTAGGGTTAGGGTTAGGGTTATGGTTAGTTGGGTTTGGGTTATGGTTAGGGTTATTTTGGTAAAGGTTAGGCTTATGGTTAGTGTTAGGGCTAGTTGGTTTAGGGTTAGGGTTAGGGTTATTTGGTTTAGGGTTAGGTTTAGGGTCAGGGTTAGGGTTAGGGTTAGGGTTATTTGGGCTAGGGTTAGGGTTAGGGTTAGGGTTAGGGTTAGGGTTAGGGTTATGATTAGTTGGGTTAGGGTTATGGTTAGGGTTATTTTGGTAAAGGTTAGGCTTATGGTTAGTGTTAGGGCTAGTTGGTTTAGGGTTAGGGTTAGGGTTATTTGGTTTAGGTTTAGGTTTAGGGTCAGGGTTAGGGTTAGGGTTAGGGTTATTTGGGCTAGGGTTAGGGTTAGGGTTAGGGTTAGGGTTAGGGTTAGGGTTAGTTGGGTTTGGGTAATGGTTAGGGTTATTTTGGTAAAGGTTAGGCTTATGGTTAGTGTTAGGGCTAGTTGGTTTAGGGTTAGGGTTAGGGTTATTTGGTTTAGGGTTAGGTTTAGGGTCAGGGTTAGGGTTAGGGTTAGGGTTATTTGGGCTAGGGTTCGGGTTAGGGTTAGGGTTAGGGTTAGGGTTATGGTTAGTTGGGTTTGGGTTATGGTTAGGGTTATTTTGGTAAAGGTTAGGCTTATGGTTAGTGTTAGGGCTAGTTGGTTTAGGGTTAGGGTTAGGGTTATTTGGTTTAGGGTTAGGTTTAGGGTCAGGGTTAGGGTTAGGGTTAGGGTTATTTGGGCTAGGGTTAGGGTTAGGGTTAGGGTTAGGGTTAGTTGGGTTAGGGTTATGGTTAGGGTTATTTTGGTAAAGGTTAGGCTTATGGTTAGTGTTAGGGCTAGTTGGTTTAGGGTTAGGTTTAGGGTCAGGGTTAGGGTTAGGGTTTAGGGTTATTTGGGCCAGGTTAGGGTTAGGGTTAGGGTTAGGGTTAGGGTTAGGGTTAGGGTTAGGGTTAGGGTTAGGGTTAGGGTTAGGGTTAGGGTTATTGTTAGTTGGGTTTGGGTTATGGTTAGGGTTTTTTTGGTAAAGGTTAGGCTTATGGTTAGTGTTAGGGCTAGTTGGTTTAGGGTTAGGGTTAGGGTTATTTCGGCTAGGGTTAGGTTTAGGGTCAGGGTTAGGGTTAGGGTTAGGGTTATTTGGGCTAGGGTTAGGGTTAGGGTTAGGGTTAGGGTTAGGGTTAGGCTTAGTTGGGTTTGGGTAATGGTTAGGGTTATTTTGGTAAAGGTTAGGCTTATGGTTAGTGTTAGGGCTAGTTGGTTTAGGGTTAGGGTTAGGGTTATTTGGTTTAGGTTTAGGTTTAGGGTCAGGGTTAGGGTTAGGGTTAGGGTTATTTGGGCTAGGGTTAGGGTTAGGGTTAGGGTTAGGGTTAGGGTTATGGTTAGTTGGGTTTGGGTAATGGTTAGGGTTATTTTGGTAAAGGTTAGGCTTATGGTTAGTGTTAGGGCTAGTTGGTTTAGGGTTAGGGTTAGGGTTATTTGGTTTAGGGTTAGGTTTAGGGTCAGGGTTAGGGTTAGGGTTAGGGTTATTTGGGCTAGGGTTCGGGTTAGGGTTAGGGTTAGGGTTAGGGTTATGGTTAGTTGGGTTTGGGTTATGGTTAGGGTTATTTTGGTAAAGGTTAGGCTTATGGTTAGTGTTAGGGCTAGTTGGTTTAGGGTTAGGGTTAGGGTTATTTGGTTTAGGGTTAGGTTTAGGGTCAGGGTTAGGGTTAGGGTTAGGGTTATTTGGGCTAGGGTTAGGGTTAGGGTTAGGGTTAGGGTTAGGGTTAGTTGGGTTAGGGTTATGGTTAGGGTTATTTTGGTAAAGGTTAGGCTTATGGTTAGTGTTAGGGCTAGTTGGTTTAGGGTTAGGTTTAGGGTCAGGGTTAGGGTTAGGGTTTAGGGTTATTTGGGCTAGGGTTAGGTTTAGGGTTAGGGTTAGGGTTAGGGTTAGGGTTAGGGTTAGGGTTAGGGTTAGGGTTATGGTTAGTTGGGTTTGGGTTATGGTTAGGGTTATTTTGGTAAAGGTTAGGCTTATGGTTAGTGTTAGGGCTAGTTGGTTTAGGGTTAGGGTTAGGGTTATTTGGTTTAGGGTTAGGTTTAGGGTCAGGGTTAGGGTTAGGGTTAGGGTTATTTGGGCTAGGGTTAGGGTTAGGGTTAGGGTTAGGGTTAGGGTTATGGTTAGTTGGGTTTGGGTTATGGTTAGGGTTATTTTGGTAAAGGTTAGGCTTATGGTTAGTGTTAGGGCTAGTTGGTTTAGGGTTAGGGTTAGGGTTATTTGGTTTAGGGTTAGGTTTAGGGTCAGGGTTAGGGTTAGGGTTAGGGTTATTTGGGCTAGGGTTAGGGTTAGGGTTAGGGTTAGGGTTAGGGTTAGGGTTAGTTGGGTTTGGGTAATGGTTAGGGTTATTTTGGTAAAGGTTAGGCTTATGGTTAGTGTTAGGGCTAGTTGGTTTAGGGTTAGGGTTAGGGTTATTTGGTTTAGGTTTAGGTTTAGGGTCAGGGTTAGGGTTAGGGTTATTTGGGCTAGGGTTAGGGTTAGGGTTAGGGTTAGGGTTAGGGTTAGGGTTAGTTGGGTTAGGGTTATGGTTAGGGTTATTTTGGTAAAGGTTAGGCTTATGGTTAGTTTTAGGGCTAGTTGGTTTAGGGTTAGGGTTAGGGTTATTTGGTTTAGGTTTAGGTTTAGGGTCAGGGTTAGGGTTAGGGTTAGGGTTATTTGGGCTAGGGTTAGGGTTAGGGTTAGGGTTAGGGTTAGGGTTAGGGTTAGGGTTAGTTGGGTTAGGGTTATGGTTAGGGTTATTTTGGTAAAGGTTAGGCTTATGGTTAGTGTTAGGGCTAGTTGGTTTAGGGTTAGGGTTAGGGTTATTTGGTTTAGGGTTAGGTTTAGGGTCAGGGTTAGGGTTAGGGTTAGGGTTATTTGGGCTAGGGTTAGGGTTAGGGTTAGGGTTAGGGTTAGGGTTAGGGTTAGTTGGGTTAGGGTTATAGTTAGGGTTATTTTGGTAAAGGTTAGGCTTAGGGTTAGTGTTAGGGCTAGTTGGTTTAGGGTTAGGGTTAGGGTTATTTGGTTTAGGGTTAGGTTTAGGGTCAGGGTTAGGGTTAGGGTTAGGGTTATTTGGGGTAGGGTTAGGGTTAGGGTTAGGGTTAGGGTTAGGGTTAGGGTTAGGGTTAGGGTTGGGGTTAGTTGGGTTTGGGTTATGGTCAGGGTTATTTTGGTAAAGTTTAGGCTTATGGTTAGTGTTAGGGCTAGTTGGTTTAGGGTTAGGGTTAGGGTTATTTGGTTTAGGGTTAGGTTTAGGGTCAGGGTTAGGGTTAGGGTTAGGGTTATTTGGGCTAGGGTTAGGGTTAGGGTTAGGGTTAGGGTTAGGGTTAGGGTTAGGGTTATGGTTAGTTGGGTTTGGGTTATGGTTAGGGTTATTTTGGTAAAGGTTAGGCTTATGGTTAGTGTTAGGGCTAGTTGGTTTAGGGTTAGGGTTAGGGTTATTTGGTTTAGGGTTAGGTTTAGGGTCAGGGTTAGGGTTAGGGTTAGGGTTATTTGGGCTAGGGTTAGGGTTAGGGTTAGGGTTAGGGTTAGGGTTAGGGTTATGATTAGTTGGGTTAGGGTTATGGTTAGGGTTATTTTGGTAAAGGTTAGGCTTATGGTTAGTGTTAGGGCTAGTTGGTTTAGGGTTAGGGTTAGGGTTATTTGGTTTAGGTTTAGGTTTAGGGTCAGGGTTAGGGTTAGGGTTAGGGTTATTTGGGCTAGGGTTAGGGTTAGGGTTAGGGTTAGGGTTAGGGTTAGGGTTAGTTGGGTTAGGGTTATGGTTAGGGTTATTTTGGTAAAGGTTAGGCTTATGGTTAGTGTTAGGGCTAGTTGGTTTAGGGTTAGGGTTAGGGTTATTTGGTTTAGGGTTAGGTTTAGGGTCAGGGTTAGGGTTAGGGTTAGGGTTATTTGGGCTAGGGTTAGGGTTAGGGTTAGGGTTAGGGTTAGGGTTATGGTTATGGTTAGTTGGGTTTGGGTTATGGTTAGGGTTATTTTGGTAAAGGTTAGGCTTATGGTTAGTGTTAGGGCTAGTTGGTTTAGGGTTAGGGTTAGGGTTATTTGGTTTAGGGTTAGGTTTAGGTCAGGGTTAGGGTTAGGGTTAGGGTTATTTGGGCTAGGGTTAGGGTTAGGGTTAGGGTTAGGGTTAGGGTTATGGTTAGGCTTAGTTGGGTTTGGGTAATGGTTAGGGTTATTTTGGTAAAGGTTAGGCTTATGGTTAGTGTTAGGGCTAGTTGGTTTAGGGTTAGGGTTAGGGTTATTTGGTTTAGGTTTAGGTTTAGGGTCAGGGTTAGGGTTAGGGTTAGGGTTATTTGGGCTAGGGTTAGGGTTAGGGTTAGGGTTAGGGTTAGGGTTAGTTGGGTTAGGGTTATGGTTAGGGTTATTTTGGTAAAGGTTAGGCTTATGGTTAGTGTTAGGGCTAGTTGGTTTAGGGTTAGGGTTAGGGTTATTTGGTTTAGGTTTAGGTTTAGGGTCAGGGTTAGGGTTAGGGTTAGGGTTATTTGGGCTAGGGTTAGGGTTAGGGTTAGGGTTAGGGTTAGGGTTAGGGTTAGTTGGGTTTGGGTTATGGTTAGGGTTATTTTGGTAAAGGTTAGGCTTATGGTTAGTGTTAGGGCTAGTTGGTTTAGGGTTAGGGTTAGGGTTATTTGGTTTAGGTTTAGGTTTAGGGTCAGGGTTAGGGTTAGGGTTAGGGTTATTTGGGCTAGGGTTAGGGTTAGGGTTAGGGTTAGGGTTAGGGTTAGGGTTAGGGTTAGGGTTAGGGTTAGGGTTAGGGTTATGGTTAGTTGGGTTTGGGTTATGGTTAGGGTTATTTTGGTAAAGGTTAGGCTTATGGTTAGTGTTAGGGCTAGTTGGTTTAGGGTTAGGGTTAGGGTTATTTGGTTTAGGGTTAGGTTTAGGGTCAGGGTTAGGGTTAGGGTTAGGGTTATTTGGGCTAGGGTTAGGGTTAGGGTTAGGGTTAGGGTTAGGGTTAGGGTTAGGGTTATGGTTAGTTGGGTTTGGGTTATGGTTAGGGTTATTTTGGTAAAGGTTAGGCTTATGGTTAGTGTTAGGGCTAGTTGGTTTAGGGTTAGGGTTAGGGTTATTTGGTTTAGGGTTAGGTTTAGGGTCAGGGTTAGGGTTAGGGTTAGGGTTATTTGGGCTAGGGTTAGGGTTAGGGTTAGGGTTAGGGTTAGGGTTAGGGTTAGTTGGGTTAGGGTTATGGTTAGGGTTATTTTGGTAAAGGTTAGGCTTATGGTTAGTGTTAGGGCTAGTTGGTTTAGGGTTAGGGTTAGGGTTATTTGGTTTAGGGTTAGGTTTAGGGTCAGGGTTAGGGTTAGGGTTTAGGGTTATTTGGTTTAGGTTTAGGGTTAGGGTTAGGGTTAGGGTTAGGGTTAGGGTTAGGGTTAGGGTTAGGGTTAGGGTTAGGGTTAGGGTTATGATTAGTTGGGTTAGGGTTATGGTTAGGGTTATTTTGGTAAAGGTTAGGCTTATGGTTAGTGTTAGGGCTAGTTGGTTTAGGGTTAGGGTTAGGGTTATTTGGTTTAGGTTTAGGTTTAGGGTCAGGGTTAGGGTTAGGGTTAGGGTTATTTGGGCTAGGGTTAGGGTTAGGGTTAGGGTTAGGGTTATGGTTAGTTGGGTTAGGGTTATGGTTAGGGTTATTTTGGTAAAGGTTAGGCTTATGGTTAGTGTTAGGGTGAGTTGGTTTAGGGTTAGGGTTAGGGTTATTTGGTTTAGGGTTAGGTTTAGGGTCAGGGTTAGGGTTAGGGTTAGGGTTATTTGGGCTAGGGTTCGGGTTAGGGTTAGGGTTAGTGTTAGGGTTATGGTTAGTTGGGTTTGGGTTATGGTTAGGGTTATTTTGGTAAAGATTAGGCTTATGGTTAGTGTTAGGGCTAGTTGGTTTAGGGTTAGGGTTAGGGTTATTTGGTTTAGGTTTAGGTTTAGGGTCAGGGTTAGGGTTAGGGTTAGGGTTATTTGGGCTAGGGTTAGGGTTAGGGTTAGGGTTAGGGTTAGGGTTAGTTGGGTTAGGGTTATGGTTAGGGTTATTTTGGTAAAGGTTAGGCTTATGGTTAGTGTTAGGGCTAGTAGGTTTAGGGTTAGATTTACGGTCAGGGTTAGGGTTAGGGTTTAGGGTTATTTGGGCTAGGGTTAGGGTTAGGGTTAGGGTTAGGGTTAGGGTTAGGGTTAGGGTTAGGGTTAGGGTTAGGGTTAGGGTTAGGGTTAGGGTTAGGGTTAGGGTTAGGGTTAGGGTTATGGTTAGGTGGGTTTGGGTTATGGTTAGGGTTATTTTGGTAAAGGTTAGGCTTATGGTTAGTGTTAGGGCTAGTTGGTTTAGGGTTAGGGTTAGGGTTATTTGGTTTAGGTTTAGGTTTAGGGTCAGGGTTAGGGTTAGGGTTAGGGTTATTTGGGCTAGGGTTAGGGTTAGGGTTAGGGTTAGGGTTAGGGTTAGTTGGGTTAGGGTTATGGTTAGGGTTATTTTGGTAAAGGTTAGGCTTATGGTTAGTGTTAGGGCTAGTTGGTTTAGGGTTAGGGTTAGGGTTATTTGGTTTAGGTTTAGGTTTAGGGTCAGGGTTAGGGTTAGGGTTAGGGTTATTTGGGCTAGGGTTAGGGTTAGGGTTAGGGTTAGGGTTAGGGTTAGGGTTAGTTGGGTTTGGGTTATGGTTAGGGTTATTTTGGTAAAGGTTAGGCTTATGGTTAGTGTTAGGGCTAGTTGGTTTAGGGTTAGGGTTAGGGTTATTTGGTTTAGGTTTAGGTTTAGGGTCAGGGTTAGGGTTAGGGTTAGGGTTATTTGGGCTAGGGTTAGGGTTAGGGTTAGGGTTAGGGTTAGGGTTAGGGTTAGGGTTATGGTTAGTTGGGTTTGGGTTATGGTTAGGGTTATTTTGGTAAAGGTTAGGCTTATGGTTAGTGTTAGGGCTAGTTGGTTTAGGGTTAGGGTTAGGGTTATTTGGTTTAGGGTTAGGTTTAGGGTCAGGGTTAGGGTTAGGGTTAGGGTTATTTGGGCTAGGGTTAGGGTTAGGGTTAGGGTTAGGGTTAGGGTTAGGGTTAGGGTTAGGGTTATGGTTAGTTGGGTTTGGGTAATGGTTAGGGTTATTTTGGTAAAGGTTAGGCTTATGGTTAGTGTTAGGGCTAGTTGGTTTAGGGTTAGGGTTAGGGTTATTTGGTTTAGGTTTAGGTTTAGGGTCAGGGTTAGGGTTAGGGTTAGGGTTATTTGGGCTAGGGTTAGGGTTAGGGTTAGGGTTAGGGTTAGGGTTAGGGTTATGGTTAGTTGGGTTTGGGTTATGGTTAGGGTTATTTTGGTAAAGGTTAGGCTTATGGTTAGTGTTAGGGCTAGTTGGTTTAGGGTTAGGGTTAGGGTTATTTGGTTTAGGGTTAGGGTTAGGGTTATTTGGTTTAGGGTTAGGTTTAGGGTCAGGGTTAGGGTTAGGGTTAGGGTTATTTGGGCTAGGGTTAGGGTTAGGGTTAGGGTTAGGGTTAGGGTTAGTTGGGTTTGGGTAATGGTTAGGGTTATTTTGGTAAAGGTTAGGCTTATGGTTAGTGTTAGGGCTAGTTGGTTTAGGGTTAGGGTTAGGGTTATTTGGTTTAGGTTTAGGTTTAGGGTCAGGGTTAGGGTTAGGGTTATTTGGGCTAGGGTTAGGGTTAGGGTTAGGGTTAGGGTTAGGGTTAGGGTTAGGGTTAGGGTTAGTTGGGTTAGGGTTATGGTTAGGGTTATTTTGGTAAAGGTTAGGCTTATGGTTAGTGTTAGGGCTAGTTGGTTTAGGGTTAGGGTTAGGGTTATTTGGTTTAGGGTTAGGTTTAGGGTCAGGGTTAGGGTTAGGGTTAGGGTTATTTGGGCTAGGGTTAGGGTTAGGGTTAGGGTTAGGGTTAGGGTTATGGTTATGGTTAGTTGGGTTAGGGTTATGGTTAGGGTTATTTTGGTAAAGGTTAGGCTTATGGTTAGTGTTAGGGCTAGTTGGTTTAGGGTTAGGGTTACGGTCAGGGTTAGGGTTAGGGTTTAGGGTTATTTGGGCTAGGGTTAGGGTTAGGGTTAGGGTTAGGGTTAAGGTTAGGGTTAGGGTTAGGGTTAGGGTTAGGGTTATGGTTAGTTGGGTTTGGGTTATGGTTAGGGTTATTTTGGTAAAGGTTAGGCTTATGGTTAGTGTTAGGGCTAGTTGGTTTAGGGTTAGGGTTAGGGTTATTTGGTTTAGGTTTAGGTTTAGGGTCAGGGTTAGGGTTAGGGTTAGGGTTATTTGGGCTAGGGTTAGGGTTAGGGTTAGGGTTAGGGTTAGGGTTAGGGTTAGGGTTAGTTGGGTTAGGGTTATGGTTAGGGTTATTTTGGTAAAGGTTAGGCTTATGGTTAGTGTTAGGGCTAGTTGGTTTAGGGTTAGGGTTAGGGTTATTTGGTTTAGGGTTAGGTTTAGGGTCAGGGTTAGGGTTAGGGTTAGGGTTATTTGGGCTAGGGTTAGGGTTAGGGTTAGGGTTAGGGTTAGGGTTATGGTTAGTTGGGTTTGGGTAATGGTTAGGGTTATTTTGGTAAAGGTTAGGCTTATGGTTAGTGTTAGGGCTAGTTGGTTTAGGGTTAGGGTTAGGGTTATTTGGTTTAGGTTTAGGTTTAGGGTCAGGGTTAGGGTTAGGGTTAGGGTTATTTGGGCTAGGGTTAGGGTTAGGGTTAGGGTTAGGGTTAGGGTTAGTTGGGTTAGGGTTATGGTTAGGGTTATTTTGGTAAAGGTTAGGCTTATGGTTAGTGTTAGGGCTAGTTGGTTTAGGGTTAGGGTTAGGGTTATTTGGTTTAGGGTTAGGTTTAGGGTCAGGGTTAGGGTTAGGGTTAGGGTTATTTGGGCTAGGGTTAGGGTTAGGGTTAGGGTTAGGGTTAGGGTTAGGGTTAGTTGGGTTAGGGTTATGGTTAGGGTTATTTTGGTAAAGGTTAGGCTTATGGTTAGTGTTAGGGCTAGTTGGTTTAGGGTTAGGGTTAGGGTTATTTGGTTTAGGGTTAGGTTTAGGGTCAGGGTTAGGGTTAGGGTTTAGGGTTATTTGGTTTAGGTTTAGGGTTAGGGTTAGGGTTAGGGTTAGGGTTAGGGTTAGGGTTAGGGTTAGGGTTAGGGTTAGGGTTAGGGTTATGATTAGTTGGGTTAGGGTTATGGTTAGGGTTATTTTGGTAAAGGTTAGGCTTATGGTTAGTGTTAGGGCTAGTTGGTTTAGGGTTAGGGTTAGGGTTATTTGGTTTAGGTTTAGGTTTAGGGTCAGGGTTAGGGTTAGGGTTAGGGTTATTTGGGCTAGGGTTAGGGTTAGGGTTAGGGTTAGGGTTATGGTTAGTTGGGTTAGGGTTATGGTTAGGGTTATTTTGGTAAAGGTTAGGCTTATGGTTAGTGTTAGGGTTAGTTGGTTTAGGGTTAGGGTTAGGGTTATTTGGTTTAGGGTTAGGTTTAGGGTCAGGGTTAGGGTTAGGGTTAGGGTTATTTGGGCTAGGGTTCGGGTTAGGGTTAGGGTTAGTGTTAGGGTTATGGTTAGTTGGGTTTGGGTTATGGTTAGGGTTATTTTGGTAAAGGTTAGGCTTATGGTTAGTGTTAGGGCTAGTTGGTTTAGGGTTAGGGTTAGGGTTATTTGGTTTAGGTTTAGGTTTAGGGTCAGGGTTAGGGTTAGGGTTAGGGTTATTTGGGCTAGGGTTAGGGTTAGGGTTAGGGTTAGGGTTAGGGTTAGTTGGGTTAGGGTTATGGTTAGGGTTATTTTGGTAAAGGTTAGGCTTATGGTTAGTGTTAGGGCTAGTAGGTTTAGGGTTAGGTTTACGGTCAGGGTTAGGGTTAGGGTTTAGGGTTATTTGGGCTAGGGTTAGGGTTAGGGTTAGGGTTAGGGTTAGGGTTAGGGTTAGGGTTAGGGTTAGGGTTAGGGTTAGGGTTAGGGTTAGGGTTAGGGTTAGGGTTAGGGTTATGGTTAGGTGGGTTTGGGTTATGGTTAGGGTTATTTTGGTAAAGGTTAGGCTTATGGTTAGTGTTAGGGCTAGTTGGTTTAGGGTTAGGGTTAGGGTTATTTGGTTTAGGTTTAGGTTTAGGGTCAGGGTTAGGGTTAGGGTTAGGGTTATTTGGGCTAGGGTTAGGGTTAGGGTTAGGGTTAGGGTTAGGGTTAGTTGGGTTAGGGTTATGGTTAGGGTTATTTTGGTAAAGGTTAGGCTTATGGTTAGTGTTAGGGCTAGTTGGTTTAGGGTTAGGGTTAGGGTTATTTGGTTTAGGTTTAGGTTTAGGGTCAGGGTTAGGGTTAGGGTTAGGGTTATTTGGGCTAGGGTTAGGGTTAGGGTTAGGGTTAGGGTTAGGGTTAGGGTTAGTTGGGTTTGGGTTATGGTTAGGGTTATTTTGGTAAAGGTTAGGCTTATGGTTAGTGTTAGGGCTAGTTGGTTTAGGGTTAGGGTTAGGGTTATTTGGTTTAGGTTTAGGTTTAGGGTCAGGGTTAGGGTTAGGGTTAGGGTTATTTGGGCTAGGGTTAGGGTTAGGGTTAGGGTTAGGGTTAGGGTTAGGGTTAGTTGGGTTTGGGTTATGGTTAGGGTTATTTTGGTAAAGGTTAGGCTTATGGTTAGTGTTAGGGCTAGTTGGTTTAGGGTTAGGTTTAGGGTCAGGGTTAGGGTTAGGGTTTAGGGTTATTTGGGCTAGGGTTAGGTTTAGGGTTAGGGTTAGGGTTAGGGTTAGGGTTAGGGTTAGGGTTAGGGTTAGGGTTAGGGTTATGGTTAGTTGGGTTTGGGTTATGGTTAGGGTTATTTTGGTAAAGGTTAGGCTTATGGTTAGTGTTAGGGCTAGTTGGTTTAGGGTTAGGGTTAGGGTTATTTGGTTTAGGGTTAGGTTTAGGGTCAGGGTTAGGGTTAGGGTTAGGGTTATTTGGGCTAGGGTTAGGGTTAGGGTTAGGGTTAGGGTTAGGGTTATGGTTAGTTGGGTTTGGGTTATGGTTAGGGTTATTTTGGTAAAGGTTAGGCTTATGGTTAGTGTTAGGGCTAGTTGGTTTAGGGTTAGGGTTAGGGTTATTTGGTTTAGGGTTAGGTTTAGGGTCAGGGTTAGGGTTAGGGTTAGGGTTATTTGGGCTAGGGTTAGGGTTAGGGTTAGGGTTAGGGTTAGGGTTAGGGTTAGTTGGGTTTGGGTAATGGTTAGGGTTATTTTGGTAAAGGTTAGGCTTATGGTTAGTGTTAGGGCTAGTTGGTTTAGGGTTAGGGTTAGGGTTATTTGGTTTAGGTTTAGGTTTAGGGTCAGGGTTAGGGTTAGGGTTATTTGGGCTAGGGTTAGGGTTAGGGTTAGGGTTAGGGTTAGGGTTAGGGTTAGTTGGGTTAGGGTTATGGTTAGGGTTATTTTGGTAAAGGTTAGGCTTATGGTTAGTTTTAGGGCTAGTTGGTTTAGGGTTAGGGTTAGGGTTATTTGGTTTAGGTTTAGGTTTAGGGTCAGGGTTAGGGTTAGGGTTAGGGTTATTTGGGCTAGGGTTAGGGTTAGGGTTAGGGTTAGGGTTAGGGTTAGGGTTAGGGTTAGTTGGGTTAGGGTTATGGTTAGGGTTATTTTGGTAAAGGTTAGGCTTATGGTTAGTGTTAGGGCTAGTTGGTTTAGGGTTAGGGTTAGGGTTATTTGGTTTAGGGTTAGGTTTAGGGTCAGGGTTAGGGTTAGGGTTAGGGTTATTTGGGCTAGGGTTAGGGTTAGGGTTAGGGTTAGGGTTAGGGTTAGGGTTAGTTGGGTTAGGGTTATAGTTAGGGTTATTTTGGTAAAGGTTAGGCTTAGGGTTAGTGTTAGGGCTAGTTGGTTTAGGGTTAGGGTTAGGGTTATTTGGTTTAGGGTTAGGTTTAGGGTCAGGGTTAGGGTTAGGGTTAGGGTTATTTGGGGTAGGGTTAGGGTTAGGGTTAGGGTTAGGGTTAGGGTTAGGGTTAGGGTTAGGGTTAGGGTTGGGGTTAGTTGGGTTTGGGTTATGGTCAGGGTTATTTTGGTAAAGTTTAGGCTTATGGTTAGTGTTAGGGCTAGTTGGTTTAGGGTTAGGGTTAGGGTTATTTGGTTTAGGGTTAGGTTTAGGGTCAGGGTTAGGGTTAGGGTTAGGGTTATTTGGGCTAGGGTTAGGGTTAGGGTTAGGGTTAGGGTTAGGGTTAGGGTTAGGGTTATGGTTAGTTGGGTTTGGGTTATGGTTAGGGTTATTTTGGTAAAGGTTAGGCTTATGGTTAGTGTTAGGGCTAGTTGGTTTAGGGTTAGGGTTAGGGTTATTTGGTTTAGGGTTAGGTTTAGGGTCAGGGTTAGGGTTAGGGTTAGGGTTATTTGGGCTAGGGTTAGGGTTAGGGTTAGGGTTAGGGTTAGGGTTAGGGTTATGATTAGTTGGGTTAGGGTTATGGTTAGGGTTATTTTGGTAAAGGTTAGGCTTATGGTTAGTGTTAGGGCTAGTTGGTTTAGGGTTAGGGTTAGGGTTATTTGGTTTAGGTTTAGGTTTAGGGTCAGGGTTAGGGTTAGGGTTAGGGTTATTTGGGCTAGGGTTAGGGTTAGGGTTAGGGTTAGGGTTAGGGTTAGGGTTAGTTGGGTTAGGGTTATGGTTAGGGTTATTTTGGTAAAGGTTAGGCTTATGGTTAGTGTTAGGGCTAGTTGGTTTAGGGTTAGGGTTAGGGTTATTTGGTTTAGGGTTAGGTTTAGGGTCAGGGTTAGGGTTAGGGTTAGGGTTATTTGGGCTAGGGTTAGGGTTAGGGTTAGGGTTAGGGTTAGGGTTATGGTTATGGTTAGTTGGGTTTGGGTTATGGTTAGGGTTATTTTGGTAAAGGTTAGGCTTATGGTTAGTGTTAGGGCTAGTTGGTTTAGGGTTAGGGTTAGGGTTATTTGGTTTAGGGTTAGGTTTAGGTCAGGGTTAGGGTTAGGGTTAGGGTTATTTGGGCTAGGGTTAGGGTTAGGGTTAGGGTTAGGGTTAGGGTTATGGTTAGGCTTAGTTGGGTTTGGGTAATGGTTAGGGTTATTTTGGTAAAGGTTAGGCTTATGGTTAGTGTTAGGGCTAGTTGGTTTAGGGTTAGGGTTAGGGTTATTTGGTTTAGGTTTAGGTTTAGGGTCAGGGTTAGGGTTAGGGTTAGGGTTATTTGGGCTAGGGTTAGGGTTAGGGTTAGGGTTAGGGTTAGGGTTAGTTGGGTTAGGGTTATGGTTAGGGTTATTTTGGTAAAGGTTAGGCTTATGGTTAGTGTTAGGGCTAGTTGGTTTAGGGTTAGGGTTAGGGTTATTTGGTTTAGGTTTAGGTTTAGGGTCAGGGTTAGGGTTAGGGTTAGGGTTATTTGGGCTAGGGTTAGGGTTAGGGTTAGGGTTAGGGTTAGGGTTAGGGTTAGTTGGGTTTGGGTTATGGTTAGGGTTATTTTGGTAAAGGTTAGGCTTATGGTTAGTGTTAGGGCTAGTTGGTTTAGGGTTAGGGTTAGGGTTATTTGGTTTAGGTTTAGGTTTAGGGTCAGGGTTAGGGTTAGGGTTAGGGTTATTTGGGCTAGGGTTAGGGTTAGGGTTAGGGTTAGGGTTAGGGTTAGGGTTAGGGTTAGGGTTAGGGTTAGGGTTATGGTTAGTTGGGTTTGGGTTATGGTTAGGGTTATTTTGGTAAAGGTTAGGCTTATGGTTAGTGTTAGGGCTAGTTGGTTTAGGGTTAGGGTTAGGGTTATTTGGTTTAGGGTTAGGTTTAGGGTCAGGGTTAGGGTTAGGGTTAGGGTTATTTGGGCTAGGGTTAGGGTTAGGGTTAGGGTTAGGGTTAGGGTTAGGGTTAGGGTTATGGTTAGTTGGGTTTGGGTTATGGTTAGGGTTATTTTGGTAAAGGTTAGGCTTATGGTTAGTGTTAGGGCTAGTTGGTTTAGGGTTAGGGTTAGGGTTATTTGGTTTAGGGTTAGGTTTAGGGTCAGGGTTAGGGTTAGGGTTAGGGTTATTTGGGCTAGGGTTAGGGTTAGGGTTAGGGTTAGGGTTAGGGTTAGGGTTAGTTGGGTTAGGGTTATGGTTAGGGTTATTTTGGTAAAGGTTAGGCTTATGGTTAGTGTTAGGGCTAGTTGGTTTAGGGTTAGGGTTAGGGTTATTTGGTTTAGGGTTAGGTTTAGGGTCAGGGTTAGGGTTAGGGTTTAGGGTTATTTGGTTTAGGTTTAGGGTTAGGGTTAGGGTTAGGGTTAGGGTTAGGGTTAGGGTTAGGGTTAGGGTTAGGGTTAGGGTTAGGGTTAGGGTTATGATTAGTTGGGTTAGGGTTATGGTTAGGGTTATTTTGGTAAAGGTTAGGCTTATGGTTAGTGTTAGGGCTAGTTGGTTTAGGGTTAGGGTTAGGGTTATTTGGTTTAGGTTTAGGTTTAGGGTCAGGGTTAGGGTTAGGGTTAGGGTTATTTGGGCTAGGGTTAGGGTTAGGGTTAGGGTTAGGGTTATGGTTAGTTGGGTTAGGGTTATGGTTAGGGTTATTTTGGTAAAGGTTAGGCTTATGGTTAGTGTTAGGGTTAGTTGGTTTAGGGTTAGGGTTAGGGTTATTTGGTTTAGGGTTAGGTTTAGGGTCAGGGTTAGGGTTAGGGTTAGGGTTATTTGGGCTAGGGTTCGGGTTAGGGTTAGGGTTAGTGTTAGGGTTATGGTTAGTTGGGTTTGGGTTATGGTTAGGGTTATTTTGGTAAAGGTTAGGCTTATGGTTAGTGTTAGGGCTAGTTGGTTTAGGGTTAGGGTTAGGGTTATTTGGTTTAGGTTTAGGTTTAGGGTCAGGGTTAGGGTTAGGGTTAGGGTTATTTGGGCTAGGGTTAGGGTTAGGGTTAGGGTTAGGGTTAGTTGGGTTAGGGTTATGGTTAGGGTTATTTTGGTAAAGGTTAGGCTTATGGTTAGTGTTAGGGCTAGTAGGTTTAGGGTTAGGTTTACGGTCAGGGTTAGGGTTAGGGTTTAGGGTTATTTGGGCTAGGGTTAGGGTTAGGGTTAGGGTTAGGGTTAGGGTTAGGGTTAGGGTTAGGGTTAGGGTTAGGGTTAGGGTTAGGGTTAGGGTTAGGGTTAGGGTTAGGGTTATGGTTAGGTGGGTTTGGGTTATGGTTAGGGTTATTTTGGTAAAGGTTAGGCTTATGGTTAGTGTTAGGGCTAGTTGGTTTAGGGTTAGGGTTAGGGTTATTTGGTTTAGGTTTAGGTTTAGGGTCAGGGTTAGGGTTAGGGTTAGGGTTATTTGGGCTAGGGTTAGGGTTAGGGTTAGGGTTAGGGTTAGGGTTAGTTGGGTTAGGGTTATGGTTAGGGTTATTTTGGTAAAGGTTAGGCTTATGGTTAGTGTTAGGGCTAGTTGGTTTAGGGTTAGGGTTAGGGTTATTTGGTTTAGGTTTAGGTTTAGGGTCAGGGTTAGGGTTAGGGTTAGGGTTATTTGGGCTAGGGTTAGGGTTAGGGTTAGGGTTAGGGTTAGGGTTAGGGTTAGTTGGGTTTGGGTTATGGTTAGGGTTATTTTGGTAAAGGTTAGGCTTATGGTTAGTGTTAGGGCTAGTTGGTTTAGGGTTAGGGTTAGGGTTATTTGGTTTAGGTTTAGGTTTAGGGTCAGGGTTAGGGTTAGGGTTAGGGTTATTTGGGCTAGGGTTAGGGTTAGGGTTAGGGTTAGGGTTAGGGTTAGGGTTAGGGTTATGGTTAGTTGGGTTTGGGTTATGGTTAGGGTTATTTTGGTAAAGGTTAGGCTTATGGTTAGTGTTAGGGCTAGTTGGTTTAGGGTTAGGGTTAGGGTTATTTGGTTTAGGGTTAGGTTTAGGGTCAGGGTTAGGGTTAGGGTTAGGGTTATTTGGGCTAGGGTTAGGGTTAGGGTTAGGGTTAGGGTTAGGGTTAGGGTTAGGGTTATGGTTAGTTGGGTTTGGGTAATGGTTAGGGTTATTTTGGTAAAGGTTAGGCTTATGGTTAGTGTTAGGGCTAGTTGGTTTAGGGTTAGGGTTAGGGTTATTTGGTTTAGGTTTAGGTTTAGGGTCAGGGTTAGGGTTAGGGTTAGGGTTATTTGGGCTAGGGTTAGGGTTAGGGTTAGGGTTAGGGTTAGGGTTAGGGTTATGGTTAGTTGGGTTTGGGTTATGGTTAGGGTTATTTTGGTAAAGGTTAGGCTTATGGTTAGTGTTAGGGCTAGTTGGTTTAGGGTTAGGGTTAGGGTTATTTGGTTTAGGGTTAGGGTTAGGGTTATTTGGTTTTGGGTTAGGTTTAGGGTCAGGGTTAGGGTTAGGGTTAGGGTTATTTGGGCTAGGGTTAGGGTTAGGGTTAGGGTTAGGGTTAGGGTTAGTTGGGTTTGGGTAATGGTTAGGGTTATTTTGGTAAAGGTTAGGCTTATGGTTAGTGTTAGGGCTAGTTGGTTTAGGGTTAGGGTTAGGGTTATTTGGTTTAGGTTTAGGTTTAGGGTCAGGGTTAGGGTTAGGGTTATTTGGGCTAGGGTTAGGGTTAGGGTTAGGGTTAGGGTTAGGGTTAGGGTTAGGGTTAGGGTTAGTTGGGTTAGGGTTATGGTTAGGGTTATTTTGGTAAAGGTTAGGCTTATGGTTAGTGTTAGGGCTAGTTGGTTTAGGGTTAGGGTTAGGGTTATTTGGTTTAGGGTTAGGTTTAGGGTCAGGGTTAGGGTTAGGGTTAGGGTTATTTGGGCTAGGGTTAGGGTTAGGGTTAGGGTTAGGGTTAGGGTTATGGTTATGGTTAGTTGGGTTAGGGTTATGGTTAGGGTTATTTTGGTAAAGGTTAGGCTTATGGTTAGTGTTAGGGCTAGTTGGTTTAGGGTTAGGGTTACGGTCAGGGTTAGGGTTAGGGTTTAGGGTTATTTGGGCTAGGGTTAGGGTTAGGGTTAGGGTTAGGGTTAAGGTTAGGGTTAGGGTTAGGGTTAGGGTTAGGGTTATGGTTAGTTGGGTTTGGGTTATGGTTAGGGTTATTTTGGTAAAGGTTAGGCTTATGGTTAGTGTTAGGGCTAGTTGGTTTAGGGTTAGGGTTAGGGTTATTTGGTTTAGGTTTAGGTTTAGGGTCAGGGTTAGGGTTAGGGTTAGGGTTATTTGGGCTAGGGTTAGGGTTAGGGTTAGGGTTAGGGTTAGGGTTAGGGTTAGGGTTAGTTGGGTTAGGGTTATGGTTAGGGTTATTTTGGTAAAGGTTAGGCTTATGGTTAGTGTTAGGGCTAGTTGGTTTAGGGTTAGGGTTAGGGTTATTTGGTTTAGGGTTAGGTTTAGGGTCAGGGTTAGGGTTAGGGTTAGGGTTATTTGGGCTAGGGTTAGGGTTAGGGTTAGGGTTAGGGTTAGGGTTATGGTTAGTTGGGTTTGGGTAATGGTTAGGGTTATTTTGGTAAAGGTTAGGCTTATGGTTAGTGTTAGGGCTAGTTGGTTTAGGGTTAGGGTTAGGGTTATTTGGTTTAGGTTTAGGTTTAGGGTCAGGGTTAGGGTTAGGGTTAGGGTTATTTGGGCTAGGGTTAGGGTTAGGGTTAGGGTTAGGGTTAGGGTTAGTTGGGTTAGGGTTATGGTTAGGGTTATTTTGGTAAAGGTTAGGCTTATGGTTAGTGTTAGGGCTAGTTGGTTTAGGGTTAGGGTTAGGGTTATTTGGTTTAGGGTTAGGTTTAGGGTCAGGGTTAGGGTTAGGGTTAGGGTTATTTGGGCTAGGGTTAGGGTTAGGGTTAGGGTTAGGGTTAGGGTTAGGGTTAGTTGGGTTAGGGTTATGGTTAGGGTTATTTTGGTAAAGGTTAGGCTTATGGTTAGTGTTAGGGCTAGTTGGTTTAGGGTTAGGGTTAGGGTTATTTGGTTTAGGGTTAGGTTTAGGGTCAGGGTTAGGGTTAGGGTTTAGGGTTATTTGGTTTAGGTTTAGGGTTAGGGTTAGGGTTAGGGTTAGGGTTAGGGTTAGGGTTAGGGTTAGGGTTAGGGTTAGGGTTATGATTAGTTGGGTTAGGGTTATGGTTAGGGTTATTTTGGTAAAGGTTAGGCTTATGGTTAGTGTTAGGGCTAGTTGGTTTAGGGTTAGGGTTAGGGTTATTTGGTTTAGGTTTAGGTTTAGGGTCAGGGTTAGGGTTAGGGTTAGGGTTATTTGGGCTAGGGTTAGGGTTAGGGTTAGGGTTAGGGTTATGGTTAGTTGGGTTAGGGTTATGGTTAGGGTTATTTTGGTAAAGGTTAGGCTTATGGTTAGTGTTAGGGTTAGTTGGTTTAGGGTTAGGGTTAGGGTTATTTGGTTTAGGGTTAGGTTTAGGGTCAGGGTTAGGGTTAGGGTTAGGGTTATTTGGGCTAGGGTTCGGGTTAGGGTTAGGGTTAGTGTTAGGGTTATGGTTAGTTGGGTTTGGGTTATGGTTAGGGTTATTTTGGTAAAGGTTAGGCTTATGGTTAGTGTTAGGGCTAGTTGGTTTAGGGTTAGGGTTAGGGTTATTTGGTTTAGGTTTAGGTTTAGGGTCAGGGTTAGGGTTAGGGTTAGGGTTATTTGGGCTAGGGTTAGGGTTAGGGTTAGGGTTAGGGTTAGGGTTAGTTGGGTTAGGGTTATGGTTAGGGTTATTTTGGTAAAGGTTAGGCTTATGGTTAGTGTTAGGGCTAGTAGGTTTAGGGTTAGGTTTACGGTCAGGGTTAGGGTTAGGGTTTAGGGTTATTTGGGCTAGGGTTAGGGTTAGGGTTAGGGTTAGGGTTAGGGTTAGGGTTAGGGTTAGGGTTAGGGTTAGGGTTAGGGTTAGGGTTATGGTTAGGTGGGTTTGGGTTATGGTTAGGGTTATTTTGGTAAAGGTTAGGCTTATGGTTAGTGTTAGGGCTAGTTGGTTTAGGGTTAGGGTTAGGGTTATTTGGTTTAGGTTTAGGTTTAGGGTCAGGGTTAGGGTTAGGGTTAGGGTTATTTGGGCTAGGGTTAGGGTTAGGGTTAGGGTTAGGGTTAGGGTTAGTTGGGTTAGGGTTATGGTTAGGGTTATTTTGGTAAAGGTTAGGCTTATGGTTAGTGTTAGGGCTAGTTGGTTTAGGGTTAGGGTTAGGGTTATTTGGTTTAGGTTTAGGTTTAGGGTCAGGGTTAGGGTTAGGGTTAGGGTTATTTGGGCTAGGGTTAGGGTTAGGGTTAGGGTTAGGGTTAGGGTTAGGGTTAGTTGGGTTTGGGTTATGGTTAGGGTTATTTTGGTAAAGGTTAGGCTTATGGTTAGTGTTAGGGCTAGTTGGTTTAGGGTTAGGGTTAGGGTTATTTGGTTTAGGTTTAGGTTTAGGGTCAGGGTTAGGGTTAGGGTTAGGGTTATTTGGGCTAGGGTTAGGGTTAGGGTTAGGGTTAGGGTTAGGGTTAGGGTTAGGGTTATGGTTAGTTGGGTTTGGGTTATGGTTAGGGTTATTTTGGTAAAGGTTAGGCTTATGGTTAGTGTTAGGGCTAGTTGGTTTAGGGTTAGGGTTAGGGTTATTTGGTTTAGGGTTAGGTTTAGGGTCAGGGTTAGGGTTAGGGTTAGGGTTATTTGGGCTAGGGTTAGGGTTAGGGTTAGGGTTAGGGTTAGGGTTAGGGTTAGGGTTATGGTTAGTTGGGTTTGGGTAATGGTTAGGGTTATTTTGGTAAAGGTTAGGCTTATGGTTAGTGTTAGGGCTAGTTGGTTTAGGGTTAGGGTTAGGGTTATTTGGTTTAGGTTTAGGTTTAGGGTCAGGGTTAGGGTTAGGGTTAGGGTTATTTGGGCTAGGGTTAGGGTTAGGGTTAGGGTTAGGGTTAGGGTTAGGGTTATGGTTAGTTGGGTTTGGGTTATGGTTAGGGTTATTTTGGTAAAGGTTAGGCTTATGGTTAGTGTTAGGGCTAGTTGGTTTAGGGTTAGGGTTAGGGTTATTTGGTTTAGGGTTAGGGTTAGGGTTATTTGGTTTAGGGTTAGGTTTAGGGTCAGGGTTAGGGTTAGGGTTAGGGTTATTTGGGCTAGGGTTAGGGTTAGGGTTAGGGTTAGGGTTAGGGTTAGGGTTAGTTGGGTTTGGGTAATGGTTAGGGTTATTTTGGTAAAGGTTAGGCTTATGGTTAGTGTTAGGGCTAGTTGGTTTAGGGTTAGGGTTAGGGTTATTTGGTTTAGGTTTAGGTTTAGGGTCAGGGTTAGGGTTAGGGTTATTTGGGCTAGGGTTAGGGTTAGGGTTAGGGTTAGGGTTAGGGTTAGGGTTAGGGTTAGGGTTAGTTGGGTTAGGGTTATGGTTAGGGTTATTTTGGTAAAGGTTAGGCTTATGGTTAGTGTTAGGGCTAGTTGGTTTAGGGTTAGGGTTAGGGTTATTTGGTTTAGGGTTAGGTTTAGGGTCAGGGTTAGGGTTAGGGTTAGGGTTATTTGGGCTAGGGTTAGGGTTAGGGTTAGGGTTAGGGTTAGGGTTATGGTTATGGTTAGTTGGGTTAGGGTTATGGTTAGGGTTATTTTGGTAAAGGTTAGGCTTATGGTTAGTGTTAGGGCTAGTTGGTTTAGGGTTAGGGTTACGGTCAGGGTTAGGGTTAGGGTTTAGGGTTATTTGGGCTAGGGTTAGGGTTAGGGTTAGGGTTAGGGTTAAGGTTAGGGTTAGGGTTAGGGTTAGGGTTAGGGTTATGGTTAGTTGGGTTTGGGTTATGGTTAGGGTTATTTTGGTAAAGGTTAGGCTTATGGTTAGTGTTAGGGCTAGTTGGTTTAGGGTTAGGGTTAGGGTTATTTGGTTTAGGTTTAGGTTTAGGGTCAGGGTTAGGGTTAGGGTTAGGGTTATTTGGGCTAGGGTTAGGGTTAGGGTTAGGGTTAGGGTTAGGGTTAGGGTTAGGGTTAGTTGGGTTAGGGTTATGGTTAGGGTTATTTTGGTAAAGGTTAGGCTTATGGTTAGTGTTAGGGCTAGTTGGTTTAGGGTTAGGGTTAGGGTTATTTGGTTTAGGGTTAGGTTTAGGGTCAGGGTTAGGGTTAGGGTTAGGGTTATTTGGGCTAGGGTTAGGGTTAGGGTTAGGGTTAGGGTTAGGGTTATGGTTAGTTGGGTTTGGGTAATGGTTAGGGTTATTTTGGTAAAGGTTAGGCTTATGGTTAGTGTTAGGGCTAGTTGGTTTAGGGTTAGGGTTAGGGTTATTTGGTTTAGGTTTAGGTTTAGGGTCAGGGTTAGGGTTAGGGTTAGGGTTATTTGGGCTAGGGTTAGGGTTAGGGTTAGGGTTAGGGTTAGGGTTAGTTGGGTTAGGGTTATGGTTAGGGTTATTTTGGTAAAGGTTAGGCTTATGGTTAGTGTTAGGGCTACTTGGTTTAGGGTTAGGGTTAGGGTTATTTGGTTTAGGGTTAGGTTTAGGGTCAGGGTTAGGGTTAGGGTTAGGGTTATTTGGGCTAGGGTTAGGGTTAGGGTTAGGGTTAGGGTTAGGGTTAGGGTTAGGGTTAGTTGGGTTTGGGTTATGGTTAGGGTTATTTTGGTAAAGGTTAGGCTTATGGTTAGTGTTAGGGCTAGTTGGTTTAGGGTTAGGGTTAGGGTTATTTGGTTTAGGGTTAGGTTTAGGGTCAGGGTTAGGGTTAGGGTTAGGGTTATTTGGGCTAGGGTTAGGGTTAGGGTTAGGGTTAGGGTTAGGGTTAGGGTTAGTTGGGTTAGGGTTATAGTTAGGGTTATTTTGGTAAAGGTTAGGCTTAGGGTTAGTGTTAGGGCTAGTTGGTTTAGGGTTAGGGTTAGGGTTATTTGGTTTAGGGTTAGGTTTAGGGTCAGGGTTAGGGTTAGGGTTAGGGTTATTTGGGGTAGGGTTAGGGTTAGGGTTAGGGTTAGGGTTAGGGTTAGGGTTAGGGTTAGGGTTAGGGTTAGTTGGGTTTGGGTTATGGTTAGGGTTATTTTGGTAAAGGTTAGGCTTATGGTTAATGTTAGGGCTAGTTGGTTTAGGGTTAGGGTTAGGGTTATTTGGTTTAGGGTTAGGTTTAGGGTCAGGGTTAGGGTTAGGGTTAGGGTTATTTGGGCTAGGGTTAGGGTTAGGGTTAGGGTTAGGGTTAGGGTTAGGGTTATGGTTAGTTGGGTTTGGGTTATGGTTAGGGTTATTTTGGTAAAGGTTAGGCTTATGGTTAGTGTTAGGGCTAGTTGGTTTAGGGTTAGGGTTAGGGTTATTTGGTTTAGGGTTAGGTTTAGGGTCAGGGTTAGGGTTAGGGTTAGGGTTATTTGGGCTAGGGTTAGGGTTAGGGTTAGGGTTAGGGTTAGGGTTAGGGTTAGGGTTATGGTTAGTTGGGTTTGGGTAATGGTTAGGGTTATTTTGGTAAAGGTTAGGCTTATGGTTAGTGTTAGGGCTAGTTGGTTTAGGGTTAGGGTTAGGGTTATTTGGTTTAGGTTTAGGTTTAGGGTCAGGGTTAGGGTTAGGGTTAGGGTTATTTGGGCTAGGGTTAGGGTTAGGGTTAGGGTTAGGGTTAGGGTTAGGGTTATGGTTAGTTGGGTTTGGGTTATGGTTAGGGTTATTTTGGTAAAGGTTAGGCTTATGGTTAGTGTTAGGGCTAGTTGGTTTAGGGTTAGGGTTAGGGTTATTTGGTTTAGGGTTAGGGTTAGGGTTATTTGGTTTAGGGTTAGGTTTAGGGTCAGGGTTAGGGTTAGGGTTAGGGTTATTTGGGCTAGGGTTAGGGTTAGGGTTAGGGTTAGGGTTAGGGTTAGGGTTAGTTGGGTTTGGGTAATGGTTAGGGTTATTTTGGTAAAGGTTAGGCTTATGGTTAGTGTTAGGGCTAGTTGGTTTAGGGTTAGGGTTAGGGTTATTTGGTTTAGGTTTAGGTTTAGGGTCAGGGTTAGGGTTAGGGTTATTTGGGCTAGGGTTAGGGTTAGGGTTAGGGTTAGGGTTAGGGTTAGGGTTAGGGTTAGGGTTAGTTGGGTTAGGGTTATGGTTAGGGTTATTTTGGTAAAGGTTAGGCTTATGGTTAGTGTTAGGGCTAGTTGGTTTAGGGTTAGGGTTAGGGTTATTTGGTTTAGGGTTAGGTTTAGGGTCAGGGTTAGGGTTAGGGTTAGGGTTATTTGGGCTAGGGTTAGGGTTAGGGTTAGGGTTAGGGTTAGGGTTATGGTTATGGTTAGTTGGGTTAGGGTTATGGTTAGGGTTATTTTGGTAAAGGTTAGGCTTATGGTTAGTGTTAGGGCTAGTTGGTTTAGGGTTAGGGTTACGGTCAGGGTTAGGGTTAGGGTTTAGGGTTATTTGGGCTAGGGTTAGGGTTAGGGTTAGGGTTAGGGTTAAGGTTAGGGTTAGGGTTAGGGTTAGGGTTAGGGTTATGGTTAGTTGGGTTTGGGTTATGGTTAGGGTTATTTTGGTAAAGGTTAGGCTTATGGTTAGTGTTAGGGCTAGTTGGTTTAGGGTTAGGGTTAGGGTTATTTGGTTTAGGTTTAGGTTTAGGGTCAGGGTTAGGGTTAGGGTTAGGGTTATTTGGGCTAGGGTTAGGGTTAGGGTTAGGGTTAGGGTTAGGGTTAGTTGGGTTAGGGTTATGGTTAGGGTTATTTTGGTAAAGGTTAGGCTTATGGTTAGTGTTAGGGCTAGTTGGTTTAGGGTTAGGGTTAGGGTTATTTGGTTTAGGGTTAGGTTTAGGGTCAGGGTTAGGGTTAGGGTTAGGGTTATTTGGGCTAGGGTTAGGGTTAGGGTTAGGGTTAGGGTTAGGGTTATGGTTAGTTGGGTTTGGGTAATGGTTAGGGTTATTTTGGTAAAGGTTAGGCTTATGGTTAGTGTTAGGGCTAGTTGGTTTAGGGTTAGGGTTAGGGTTATTTGGTTTAGGTTTAGGTTTAGGGTCAGGGTTAGGGTTAGGGTTAGGGTTATTTGGGCTAGGGTTAGGGTTAGGGTTAGGGTTAGGGTTAGGGTTAGTTGGGTTAGGGTTATGGTTAGGGTTATTTTGGTAAAGGTTAGGCTTATGGTTAGTGTTAGGGCTACTTGGTTTAGGGTTAGGGTTAGGGTTATTTGGTTTAGGTTTAGGTTTAGGGTCAGGGTTAGGGTTAGGGTTAGGGTTATTTGGGCTAGGGTTAGGGTTAGGGTTAGGGTTAGGGTTAGGGTTAGGGTTAGGGTTAGTTGGGTTTGGGTTATGGTTAGGGTTATTTTGGTAAAGGTTAGGCTTATGGTTAGTGTTAGGGCTAGTTGGTTTAGGGTTAGGGTTAGGGTTATTTGGTTTAGGGTTAGGTTTAGGGTCAGGGTTAGGGTTAGGGTTAGGGTTATTTGGGCTAGGGTTAGGGTTAGGGTTAGGGTTAGGGTTAGGGTTAGGGTTAGTTGGGTTAGGGTTATAGTTAGGGTTATTTTGGTAAAGGTTAGGCTTAGGGTTAGTGTTAGGGCTAGTTGGTTTAGGGTTAGGGTTAGGGTTATTTGGTTTAGGGTTAGGTTTAGGGTCAGGGTTAGGGTTAGGGTTAGGGTTATTTGGGGTAGGGTTAGGGTTAGGGTTAGGGTTAGGGTTAGGGTTAGGGTTAGGGTTAGGGTTAGGGTTAGGGTTAGTTGGGTTTGGGTTATGGTTAGGGTTATTTTGGTAAAGGTTAGGCTTATGGTTAATGTTAGGGCTAGTTGGTTTAGGGTTAGGGTTAGGGTTATTTGGTTTAGGGTTAGGTTTAGGGTCAGGGTTAGGGTTAGGGTTAGGGTTATTTGGGCTAGGGTTAGGGTTAGGGTTAGGGTTAGGGTTATGGTTAGTTGGGTTTGGGTTATGGTTAGGGTTATTTTGGTAAAGGTTAGGCTTATGGTTAGTGTTAGGGCTAGTTGGTTTAGGGTTAGGGTTAGGGTTATTTGGTTTAGGGTTAGGTTTAGGGTCAGGGTTAGGGTTAGGGTTAGGGTTATTTGGGCTAGGGTTAGGGTTAGGGTTAGGGTTAGGGTTAGGGTTAGGGTTATGATTAGTTGGGTTAGGGTTATGGTTAGGGTTATTTTGGTAAAGGTTAGGCTTATGGTTAGTGTTAGGGCTAGTTGGTTTAGGGTTAGGGTTAGGGTTATTTGGTTTAGGTTTAGGTTTAGGGTCAGGGTTAGGGTTAGGGTTAGGGTTATTTGGGCTAGGGTTAGGGTTAGGGTTAGGGTTAGGGTTAGGGTTAGGGTTAGGGTTAGTTGGGTTTGGGTAATGGTTAGGGTTATTTTGGTAAAGGTTAGGCTTATGGTTAGTGTTAGGGCTAGTTGGTTTAGGGTTAGGGTTAGGGTTATTTGGTTTAGGGTTAGGTTTAGGGTCAGGGTTAGGGTTAGGGTTAGGGTTATTTGGGCTAGGGTTCGGGTTAGGGTTAGGGTTAGGGTTAGGGTTATGGTTAGTTGGGTTTGGGTTATGGTTAGGGTTATTTTGGTAAAGGTTAGGCTTATGGTTAGTGTTAGGGCTAGTTGGTTTAGGGTTAGGGTTAGGGTTATTTGGTTTAGGGTTAGGTTTAGGGTCAGGGTTAGGGTTAGGGTTAGGGTTATTTGGGCTAGGGTTAGGGTTAGGGTTAGGGTTAGGGTTAGGGTTATGGTTAGTTGGGTTTGGGTTATGGTTAGGGTTATTTTGGTAAAGGTTAGGCTTATGGTTAGTGTTAGGGCTAGTTGGTTTAGGGTTAGGTTTAGGGTCAGGGTTAGGGTTAGGGTTTAGGGTTATTTGGGCCAGGTTAGGGTTAGGGTTAGGGTTAGGGTTAGGGTTAGGGTTAGGGTTAGGGTTAGGGTTAGGGTTAGGGTTAGGGTTAGGGTTAGGGTTATGGTTAGGGTTATGGTTAGTTGGGTTTGGGTTATGGTTAGGGTTTTTTTGGTAAAGGTTAGGCTTATGGTTAGTGTTAGGGCTAGTTGGTTTAGGGTTAGGGTTAGGGTTATTTGGGCTAGGGTTAGGGTTAGGGTTATTTGGTTTAGGGTTAGGTTTAGGGTCAGGGTTAGGGTTAGGGTTAGGGTTATTTGGGCTAGGGTTAGGGTTAGGGTTAGGGTTAGGGTTAGGGTTAGGGTTAGTTGGGTTTGGGTAATGGTTAGGGTTATTTTGGTAAAGGTTAGGCTTATGGTTAGTGTTAGGGCTAGTTGGTTTAGGGTTAGGGTGAGGGTTATTTGGTTAAGGTTTAGGTTTAGGGTCAGGGTTAGGGTTAGGGTTATTTGGGCTAGGGTTAGGGTTAGGGTTAGGGTTAGGGTTAGGGTTAGGGTTAGGGTTAGGGTTAGTTGGGTTAGGGTTATGGTTAGGGTTATTTTGGTAAAGGTTAGGCTTATGGTTAGTGTTAGGGCTAGTTGGTTTAGGGTTAGGGTTAGGGTTATTTGGTTTAGGGTTAGGTTTAGGGTCAGGGTTAGGGTTAGGGTTAGGGTTATTTGGGCTAGGGTTAGGGTTAGGGTTAGGGTTAGGGTTAGGGTTAGGGTTATGGTTATGGTTAGTTGGGTTAGGGTTATGGTTAGGGTTATTTTGGTAAAGGTTAGGCTTATGGTTAGTGTTAGGGCTAGTTGGTTTAGGGTTAGGGTTACGGTCAGGGTTAGGGTTAGGGTTTAGGGTTATTTGGGCTAGGGTTAGGGTGAGGGTTAGGGTTAGGGTTAAGGTTAGGGTTAGGGTTAGGGTTAGGGTTAGGGTTATGGTTAGTTGGGTTTGGGTTATGGTTAGGGTTATTTTGGTAAAGGTTAGGCTTATGGTTAGTGTTAGGGCTAGTTGGTTTAGGGTTAGGGTTAGGGTTATTTGGTTTAGGTTTAGGTTTAGGGTCAGGGTTAGGGTTAGGGTTAGGGTTATTTGGGCTAGGGTTAGGGTTAGGGTTAGGGTTAGGGTTAGGGTTAGGGTTAGGGTTAGGGTTAGTTGGGTTAGGGTTATGGTTAGGGTTATTTTGGTAAAGGTTAGGCTTATGGTTAGTGTTAGGGCTAGTTGGTTTAGGGTTAGGGTTAGGGTTATTTGGTTTAGGTTTAGGTTTTGGGTCAGGGTTAGGGTTAGGGTTAGGGTTATTTGGGCTAGGGTTCGGGTTAGGGTTAGGGTTAGGGTTAGGGTTAGGGTTAGTTGGGTTAGGGTTATGGTTAGGGTTATTTTGGTAAAGGTTAGGCTTATGGTTAGTGTTAGGGCTAGTTGGTTTAGGGTTAGGGTTAGGGTTATTTGGTTTAGGGTTAGGTTTAGGGTCAGGGTTAGGGTTAGGGTTAGGGTTATTTGGGCTAGGGTTAGGGTTAGGGTTAGGGTTAGGGTTAGGGTTATGGTTATGGTTAGTTGGGTTTGGGTTATGGTTAGGGTTATTTTGGTAAAGGTTAGGCTTATGGTTAGTGTTAGGGCTAGTTGGTTTAGGGTTAGGGTTAGGGTTATTTGGTTTAGGGTTAGGTTTAGGGTCAGGGTTAGGGTTAGGGTTAGGGTTATTTGGGCTAGGGTTAGGGTTAGGGTTAGGGTTAGGGTTAGGGTTATGGTTAGTTGGGTTTGGG
Source organism: Sturnus vulgaris (assembly GCF_052056855.1). Classification (NCBI taxonomy): domain Eukaryota; kingdom Metazoa; phylum Chordata; class Aves; order Passeriformes; family Sturnidae; genus Sturnus; species Sturnus vulgaris. The sequence goes on along the minus strand of NW_028276673.1, from coordinate 17,534 downwards.
TAATGGTTAGGGTTATTTTGGTAAAGGTTAGGCT
>NW_028276673.1:0-12500 GCF_052056855.1 Sturnus vulgaris | reverse complement strand
TGGTTAGGGTTATTTTGGTAAAGGTTAGGCTTATGGTTAGTGTTAGGGCTAGTTGGTTTAGGGTTAGGGTTAGGGTTATTTGGTTTAGGGTTAGGTTTAGGGTCAGGGTTAGGGTTAGGGTTAGGGTTATTTGGGCTAGGGTTAGGGTTAGGGTTAGGGTTAGGGTTAGGGTTATGGTTATGGTTAGTTTGGTTAGGGTTATGGTTAGGGTTATTTTGGTAAAGGTTAGGCTTATGGTTAGTGTTAGGGCTAGTTGGTTTAGGGTTAGGGTTACGGTCAGGGTTAGGGTTAGGGTTTAGGGTTATTTGGGCTAGGGTTAGGGTTAGGGTTAGGGTTAGGGTTAAGGTTAGGGTTAGGGTTAGGGTTAGGGTTAGGGTTATGGTTAGTTGGGTTTGGGTTATGGTTAGGGTTATTTTGGTAAAGGTTAGGCTTATGGTTAGTGTTAGGGCTAGTTGGTTTAGGGTTAGGGTTAGGGTTATTTGGTTTAGGTTTAGGTTTAGGGTCAGGGTTAGGGTTAGGGTTAGGGTTATTTGGGCTAGGGTTAGGGTTAGGGTTAGGGTTAGGGTTAGGGTTAGGGTTAGGGTTAGGGTTAGGGTTAGGGTTAGTTGGGTTAGGGTTATGGTTAGGGTTATTTTGGTAAAGGTTAGGCTTATGGTTAGTGTTAGGGCTAGTTGGTTTAGGGTTAGGGTTAGGGTTATTTGGTTTAGGTTTAGGTTTAGGGTCAGGGTTAGGGTTAGGGTTAGGGTTATTTGGGCTAGGGTTCGGGTTAGGGTTAGGGTTAGGGTTAGGGTTAGGGTTAGTTGGGTTAGGGTTATGGTTAGGGTTATTTTGGTAAAGGTTAGGCTTATGGTTAGTGTTAGGGCTAGTTGGTTTAGGGTTAGGGTTAGGGTTATTTGGTTTAGGGTTAGGTTTAGGGTCAGGGTTAGGGTTAGGGTTAGGGTTATTTGGGCTAGGGTTAGGGTTAGGGTTAGGGTTAGGGTTAGGGTTATGGTTATGGTTAGTTGGGTTTGGGTTATGGTTAGGGTTATTTTGGTAAAGGTTAGGCTTATGGTTAGTGTTAGGGCTAGTTGGTTTAGGGTTAGGGTTAGGGTTATTTGGTTTAGGGTTAGGTTTAGGGTCAGGGTTAGGGTTAGGGTTAGGGTTATTTGGGCTAGGGTTAGGGTTAGGGTTAGGGTTAGGGTTATGGTTATGGTTAGTTGGGTTTGGGTAATGGTTAGGGTTATTTTGGTAAAGGTTAGGCTTATGGTTAGTGTTAGGGCTAGTTGGTTTAGGGTTAGGGTTAGGGTTATTTGGTTTAGGTTTAGGTTTAGGGTCAGGGTTAGGGTTAGGGTTAGGGTTATTTGGGCTAGGGTTAGGGTTAGGGTTAGGGTTAGGGTTAGGGTTAGGGTTAGTTGGGTTAGGGTTATGGTTAGGGTTATTTTGGTAAAGGTTAGGCTTATGGTTAGTGTTAGGGCTACTTGGTTTAGGGTTAGGGTTAGGGTTATTTGGTTTAGGGTTAGGTTTAGGGTCAGGGTTAGGGTTAGGGTTAGGGTTATTTGGGCTAGGGTTAGGGTTAGGGTTAGGGTTAGGGTTAGGGTTAGGGTTAGGGTTAGGGTTAGGGTTAGGGTTAGGGTTAGTTGGGTTTGGGTTATGGTTAGGGTTATTTTGGTAAAGGTTAGGCTTATGGTTAGTGTTAGGGCTAGTTGGTTTAGGGTTAGGGTTAGGGTTATTTGGTTTAGGGTTAGGTTTAGGGTCAGGGTTAGGGTTAGGGTTAGGGTTATTTGGGCTAGGGTTAGGGTTAGGGTTAGGGTTAGGGTTAGGGTTAGGGTTAGTTGGGTTAGGGTTATAGTTAGGGTTATTTTGGTAAAGGTTAGGCTTAGGGTTAGTGTTAGGGCTAGTTGGTTTAGGGTTAGGGTTAGGGTTATTTGGTTTAGGGTTAGGTTTAGGGTCAGGGTTAGGGTTAGGGTTAGGGTTATTTGGGGTAGGGTTAGGGTTAGGGTTAGGGTTAGGGTTAGGGTTAGGGTTAGGGTTAGGGTTAGGGTTAGTTGGGTTTGGGTTATGGTTAGGGTTATTTTGGTAAAGGTTAGGCTTATGGTTAATGTTAGGGCTAGTTGGTTTAGGGTTAGGGTTAGGGTTATTTGGTTTAGGGTTAGGTTTAGGGTCAGGGTTAGGGTTAGGGTTAGGGTTATTTGGGCTAGGGTTAGGGTTAGGGTTAGGGTTAGGGTTAGGGTTATGGTTAGTTGGGTTTGGGTTATGGTTAGGGTTATTTTGGTAAAGGTTAGGCTTATGGTTAGTGTTAGGGCTAGTTGGTTTAGGGTTAGGGTTAGGGTTATTTGGTTTAGGGTTAGGTTTAGGGTCAGGGTTAGGGTTAGGGTTAGGGTTATTTGGGCTAGGGTTAGGGTTAGGGTTAGGGTTAGGGTTAGGGTTAGGGTTAGGGTTATGATTAGTTGGGTTAGGGTTATGGTTAGGGTTATTTTGGTAAAGGTTAGGCTTATGGTTAGTGTTAGGGCTAGTTGGTTTAGGGTTAGGGTTAGGGTTATTTGGTTTAGGTTTAGGTTTAGGGTCAGGGTTAGGGTTAGGGTTAGGGTTATTTGGGCTAGGGTTAGGGTTAGGGTTAGGGTTAGGGTTAGGGTTAGGGTTAGGGTTAGTTGGGTTTGGGTAATGGTTAGGGTTATTTTGGTAAAGGTTAGGCTTATGGTTAGTGTTAGGGCTAGTTGGTTTAGGGTTAGGGTTAGGGTTATTTGGTTTAGGGTTAGGTTTAGGGTCAGGGTTAGGGTTAGGGTTAGGGTTATTTGGGCTAGGGTTAGGGTTAGGGTTAGGGTTAGGGTTAGGGTTATGGTTAGTTGGGTTTGGGTTATGGTTAGGGTTATTTTGGTAAAGGTTAGGCTTATGGTTAGTGTTAGGGCTAGTTGGTTTAGGGTTAGGGTTAGGGTTATTTGGTTTAGGGTTAGGTTTAGGGTCAGGGTTAGGGTTAGGGTTAGGGTTATTTGGGCTAGGGTTAGGGTTAGGGTTAGGGTTAGGGTTAGGGTTATGGTTAGTTGGGTTTGGGTTATGGTTAGGGTTATTTTGGTAAAGGTTAGGCTTATGGTTAGTGTTAGGGCTAGTTGGTTTAGGGTTAGGTTTAGGGTCAGGGTTAGGGTTAGGGTTTAGGGTTATTTGGGCCAGGTTAGGGTTAGGGTTAGGGTTAGGGTTAGGGTTAGGGTTAGGGTTAGGGTTAGGGTTAGGGTTAGGGTTATGGTTAGGGTTATGGTTAGTTGGGTTTGGGTTATGGTTAGGGTTTTTTTGGTAAAGGTTAGGCTTATGGTTAGTGTTAGGGCTAGTTGGTTTAGGGTTAGGGTTAGGGTTATTTGGGCTAGGGTTAGGGTTAGGGTTATTTGGTTTAGGGTTAGGTTTAGGGTCAGGGTTAGGGTTAGGGTTAGGTTTATTTGGGCTAGGGTTAGGTTTAGGGTTAGGGTTAGGGTTAGGGTTAGGGTTAGTTGGGTTTGGGTAATGGTTAGGGTTATTTTGGTAAAGGTTAGGCTTATGGTTAGTGTTAGGGCTAGTTGGTTTAGGGTTAGGGTTAGGGTTATTTGGTTTAGGTTTAGGTTTAGGGTCAGGGTTAGGGTTAGGGTTATTTGGGCTAGGGTTAGGGTTAGGGTTAGGGTTAGGGTTAGGGTTAGGGTTAGGGTTAGTTGGGTTAGGGTTATGGTTAGGGTTATTTTGGTAAAGGTTAGGCTTATGGTTAGTGTTAGGGCTAGTTGGTTTAGGGTTAGGGTTAGGGTTATTTGGTTTAGGGTTAGGTTTAGGGTCAGGGTTAGGGTTAGGGTTAGGGTTATTTGGGCTAGGGTTAGGGTTAGGGTTAGGGTTAGGGTTAGGGTTATGGTTATGGTTAGTTGGGTTAGGGTTATGGTTAGGGTTATTTTGGTAAAGGTTAGGCTTATGGTTAGTGTTAGGGCTAGTTGGTTTAGGGTTAGGGTTACGGTCAGGGTTAGGGTTAGGGTTTAGGGTTATTTGGGCTAGGGTTAGGGTTAGGGTTAGGGTTAGGGTTAAGGTTAGGGTTAGGGTTAGGGTTAGGGTTAGGGTTATGGTTAGTTGGGTTTGGGTTATGGTTAGGGTTATTTTGGTAAAGGTTAGGCTTATGGTTAGTGTTAGGGCTAGTTGGTTTAGGGTTAGGGTTAGGGTTATTTGGTTTAGGTTTAGGTTTAGGGTCAGGGTTAGGGTTAGGGTTAGGGTTATTTGGGCTAGGGTTAGGGTTAGGGTTAGGGTTAGGGTTAGGGTTAGGGTTAGGGTTAGGGTTAGGGTTAGTTGGGTTAGGGTTATGGTTAGGGTTATTTTGGTAAAGGTTAGGCTTATGGTTAGTGTTAGGGCTAGTTGGTTTAGGGTTAGGGTTAGGGTTATTTGGTTTAGGTTTAGGTTTAGGGTCAGGGTTAGGGTTAGGGTTAGGGTTATTTGGGCTAGGGTTCGGGTTAGGGTTAGGGTTAGGGTTAGGGTTAGGGTTAGTTGGGTTAGGGTTATGGTTAGGGTTATTTTGGTAAAGGTTAGGCTTATGGTTAGTGTTAGGGCTAGTTGGTTTAGGGTTAGGGTTAGGGTTATTTGGTTTAGGGTTAGGTTTAGGGTCAGGGTTAGGGTTAGGGTTAGGGTTATTTGGGCTAGGGTTAGGGTTAGGGTTAGGGTTAGGGTTAGGGTTATGGTTATGGTTAGTTGGGTTTGGGTTATGGTTAGGGTTATTTTGGTAAAGGTTAGGCTTATGGTTAGTGTTAGGGCTAGTTGGTTTAGGGTTAGGGTTAGGGTTATTTGGTTTAGGGTTAGGTTTAGGGTCAGGGTTAGGGTTAGGGTTAGGGTTATTTGGGCTAGGGTTAGGGTTAGGGTTAGGGTTAGGGTTAGGGTTAGGGTTAGTTGGGTTAGGGTTATGGTTAGGGTTATTTTGGTAAAGGTTAGGCTTATGGTTAGTGTTAGGGCTACTTGGTTTAGGGTTAGGGTTAGGGTTATTTGGTTTAGGGTTAGGTTTAGGGTCAGGGTTAGGGTTAGGGTTAGGGTTATTTGGGCTAGGGTTAGGGTTAGGGTTAGGGTTAGGGTTAGGGTTAGGGTTAGGGTTAGGGTTAGGGTTAGGGTTAGGGTTAGGGTTAGTTGGGTTTGGGTTATGGTTAGGGTTATTTTGGTAAAGGTTAGGCTTATGGTTAGTGTTAGGGCTAGTTGGTTTAGGGTTAGGGTTAGGGTTATTTGGTTTAGGTTTAGGTTTAGGGTCAGGGTTAGGGTTAGGGTTAGGGTTATTTGGGCTAGGGTTAGGGTTAGGGTTAGGGTTAGGGTTAGGGTTAGGGTTAGTTGGGTTTGGGTAATGGTTAGGGTTATTTTGGTAAAGGTTAGGCTTATGGTTAGTGTTAGGGCTAGTTGGTTTAGGGTTAGGGTTAGGGTTATTTGGTTTAGGGTTAGGTTTAGGGTCAGGGTTAGGGTTAGGGTTAGGGTTATTTGGGCTAGGGTTCGGGTTAGGGTTAGGGTTAGGGTTAGGGTTATGGTTAGTTGGGTTTGGGTTATGGTTAGGGTTATTTTGGTAAAGGTTAGGCTTATGGTTAGTGTTAGGGCTAGTTGGTTTAGGGTTAGGGTTAGGGTTATTTGGTTTAGGGTTAGGTTTAGGGTCAGGGTTAGGGTTAGGGTTAGGGTTATTTGGGCTAGGGTTAGGGTTAGGGTTAGGGTTAGGGTTAGGGTTATGGTTAGTTGGGTTTGGGTTATGGTTAGGGTTATTTTGGTAAAGGTTAGGCTTATGGTTAGTGTTAGGGCTAGTTGGTTTAGGGTTAGGTTTAGGGTCAGGGTTAGGGTTAGGGTTTAGGGTTATTTGGGCCAGGTTAGGGTTAGGGTTAGGGTTAGGGTTAGGGTTAGGGTTAGGGTTAGGGTTAGGGTTAGGGTTAGGGTTAGGGTTATGGTTAGGGTTATGGTTAGTTGGGTTTGGGTTATGGTTAGGGTTTTTTTGGTAAAGGTTAGGCTTATGGTTAGTGTTAGGGCTTGTTGGTTTAGGGTTAGGGTTAGGGTTATTTGGGCTAGGGTTAGGTTTAGGGTCAGGGTTAGGGTTAGGGTTAGGGTTATTTGGGCTAGGGTTAGGGTTAGGGTTAGGGTTAGGGTTAGGGTTAGGGTTAGTTGGGTTTGGGTAATGGTTAGGGTTATTTTGGTAAAGGTTAGGCTTATGGTTAGTGTTAGGGCTAGTTGGTTTAGGGTTAGGGTTAGGGTTATTTGGTTTAGGTTTAGGTTTAGGGTCAGGGTTAGGGTTAGGGTTAGGGTTATTTGGGCTAGGGTTAGGGTTAGGGTTAGGGTTAGGGTTATGGTTATGGTTAGTTGGGTTTGGGTTATGGTTAGGGTTATTTTGGTAAAGGTTAGGCTTATGGTTAGTGTTAGGGCTAGTTGGTTTAGGGTTAGGGTTAGGGTTATTTGGTTTAGGGTTAGGTTTAGGGTCAGGGTTAGGGTTAGGGTTAGGGTTATTTGGGCTAGGGTTAGGGTTAGGGTTAGGGTTAGGGTTAGGGTTAGTTGGGTTAGGGTTATAGTTAGGGTTATTTTGGTAAAGGTTAGGCTTAGGGTTAGTGTTAGGGCTAGTTGGTTTAGGGTTAGGGTTAGGGTTATTTGGTTTAGGGTTAGGTTTAGGGTCAGGGTTAGGGTTAGGGTTAGGGTTATTTGGGGTAGGGTTAGGGTTAGGGTTAGGGTTAGGGTTAGGGTTAGGGTTAGGGTTAGTTGGGTTTGGGTTATGGTTAGGGTTATTTTGTTAAAGGTTAGGCTTATGGTTAATGTTAGGGCTAGTTGGTTTAGGGTTAGGGTTAGGGTTATTTGGTTTAGGGTTAGGTTTAGGGTCAGGGTTAGGGTTATTTGGGCGGTAGGGTTAGGGTTAGGGTTAGGGTTAGGGTTAGGGTTAGGGTTAGGGTTATGTTTAGTTGGGTTTGGGTAATGGTTAGGGTTATTTTGTAAAGGTTAGGCTTATGGTTAGTGTTAGGGCTAGTTGGTTTAGGGTTAGGGTTAGGGTTATTTGGTTTAGGTTTAGGTTTAGGGTCAGGGTTAGGGTTAGGGTTAGGGTTATTTGGGCTAGGGTTAGGGTTAGGGTTAGGGTTAGGGTTAGGGTTAGGGTTAGTTGGGTTAGGGTTATGGTTAGGGTTATTTTGGTAAAGGTTAGGCTTATGGTTAGTGTTAGGGCTAGTTGGTTTAGGGTTAGGGTTAGGGTTATTTGGTTTAGGGTTAGGTTTAGGGTCAGGGTTAGGGTTAGGGTTAGGGTTATTTGGGTTAGGGTTAGGGTTAGGGTTAGGGTTAGGGTTAGTTGGGTTAGGGTTATGGTTAGTTGGGTTTGGGTTATGGTTAGGGTTATTTTGGTAAAGGTTAGGCTTATGGTTAGTGTTAGGGCTAGTTGGTTTAGGGTTAGGGTTAGGGTTATTTGGTTTAGGGTTAGGTTTAGGGTCAGGGTTAGGGTTAGGGTTAGGGTTATTTGGGCTAGGGTTAGGGTTAGGGTTAGGGTTAGGTTTAGGGTTAGTTGGGTTAGGGTTATAGTTAGGGTTATTTTGGTAAAGGTTAGGCTTAGGGTTAGTGTTAGGGCTAGTTGGTTTAGGGTTAGGGTTAGGGTTATTTGGTTTAGGGTTAGGTTTAGGGTCAGGGTTAGGGTTAGGGTTAGGGTTATTTGGGGTAGGGTTAGGGTTAGGGTTAGGGTTAGGGTTAGGGTTAGGGTTAGTTGGGTTAGGGTTATGGTTAGGGTTATTTTGGTAAAGGTTAGGCTTATGGTTAGTGTTAGGGCTAGTTGGTTTAGGGTTAGGGTTAGGGTTATTTGGTTTAGGGTTAGGTTTAGGGTCAGGGTTAGGGTTAGGGTTAGGGTTATTTGGGCTAGGGTTAGGGTTAGGGTTAGGGTTAGGGTTAGGGTTAGGGTTAGGGTTAGGGTTAGGGTTATGGTTAGTTGGGTTTGGGTTATGGTTAGGGTTATTTTGGTAAAGGTTAGGCTTATGGTTAGTGTAAGGGCTAGTTGGTTTAGGGTTAGGGTTAGGGTTATTTGGTTTAGGGTTAGGTTTAGGGTCAGGGTTAGGGTTAGGGTTAGGGTTATTTGGGCTAGGGTTAGGGTTAGGGTTAGGGTTAGGGTTAGGGGTTATAGTTAGGGTTATTTTGGTAAAGGTTAGGCTTAGGGTTAGTGTTAGGGCTAGATGGTTTAGGGTTAGGGTTAGGGTTATTTGGTTTAGGGTTAGGTTTAGGGTCAGGGTTAGGGTTAGGGTTAGGGTTATTTGGGGTAGGGTTAGGGTTAGGGTTATTTGGGTAGGGTCAGGGTTAGGGTTAGGGTTAGGGTTAGGGTTAGGGTTAGGGTTAGGGTTAGGGTTAGGGTTAGTTGGGTTTGGGTTATGGTTAGGGTTATTTTGGTAAAGGTTAGGCTTATGGTTAGTGTTAGGGCTAGTTGGTTTAGGGTTAGGGTTAGGGTTATTTGGTTTAGGTTTAGGTTTAGGGTCAGGGTTAGGGTTAGGGTTAGGGTTATTTGGGCTAGGGTTAGGGTTAGGGTTAGGGTTAGGGTTAGGGTTAGGGTTAGTTGGGTTAGGGTTATGGTTAGGGTTATTTTGGTAAAGGTTAGGCTTATGGTTAGTGTTAGGGCTAGTTGGTTTAGGGTTAGGGTTAGGGTTATTTGGTTTAGGGTTAGGTTTAGGGTCAGGGTTAGGGTTAGGGTTAGGGTTATTTGGGCTAGGGTTAGGGTTAGGGTTAGGGTTAGGGTTAGGGTAGCGTTAGGGTAGGGTTAGGGTTAGGGTATGGTTAGTTGGGTTTGGGTTATGGTTAGGGTTATTTTGGTAAAGGTTAGGCTTATGGTTAGTGTTAGGGCTAGTTGGTTTAGGGTTAGGGTTAGGGTTATTTGGTTTAGGGTTAGGTTTAGGGTCAGGGTTAGGGTTAGGGTTAGGGTTATTTGGGCTAGGGTTAGGGTTAGGGTTAGGGTTAGGGTTAGGGTTATGGTTAGTTGGGTTTGGGTTATGGTTAGGGTTATTTTGGTAAAGGTTAGGCTTATGGTTAGTGTTAGGGCTAGTTGGTTTAGGGTTAGGGTTAGGGTTATTTGGTTTAGGGTTAGGTTTAGGGTCAGGGTTAGGGTTAGGGTTAGGGTTATTTTGGCTAGGGTTAGGGTTAGGGTTAGGGGTAGGGTTAGGGTTATGATTAGTTGGGTTAGGGTTATTTGGGCTAGGGTTATTTTGGTAAAGGTTAGGCTTATGGTTAGTGTTAGGGCTAGTTGGTTTAGGGTTAGGGTTAGGGTTATTTGGTTTAGGTTTAGGTTTAGGGTCAGGGTTAGGGTTAGGGTTAGGGTTATTTGGGCTAGGGTTAGGGTTAGGTTTAGGGTTAGGGTTAGGGTTAGGGTTAGGGTTATGGTTAGTTGGGTTTGGGTTATGGTTAGGGTTATTTTGGTAAAGGTTAGGCTTATGGTTAGTGTTAGGGCTAGTTGGTTTAGGGTTAGGGTTAGGGTTATTTGGTTTAGGGTTAGGTTTAGGGTCAGGGTTAGGGTTAGGGTTAGGGTTATTTGGGCTAGGGTTAGGGTTAGGGTTAGGGTTAGGGTTAGGGTTAGTTGGGTTAGGGTTATGGTTAGGGTTATTTTGGTAAAGGTTAGGCTTATGGTTAGTGTTAGGGCTAGTTGGTTTAGGGTTAGGTTTAGGGTCAGGGTTAGGGTTAGGGTTTAGGGTTATTTGGGCTAGGGTTAGGTTTAGGGTTAGGGTTAGGGTTAGGGTTAGGGTTAGGGTTAGGGTTAGGGTTATGGTTATTTGGGTTTGGGTTATGGTTAGGGTTATTTTGGTAAAGGTTAGGCTTATGGTTAGTGTTAGGGCTAGTTGGTTTAGGGTTAGGGTTAGGGTTATTTGGTTTAGGGTTAGGTTTAGGGTCAGGGTTAGGGCTAGGGTTAGGGTTATTTGGGGTAGGGTTAGGGTTAGGGTTAGGGTTAGGGTTAGGGTTATGGTTAGTTGGGTTTGGGTTATGGTTAGGGTTATTTTGGTAAAGGTTAGGCTTATGGTTAGTGTTAGGGCTAGTTGGTTTAGGGTTAGGGTTAGGGTTATTTGGTTTAGGGTTAGGTTTAGGGTCAGGGTTAGGGTTAGGGTTAGGGTTATTTGGGCTAGGGTTAGGGTTAGGGTTAGGGTTAGGGTTATGGTTAGTTGGGTTTGGGTAATGGTTAGGGTTATTTTGGTAAAGGTTAGGCTTATGGTTAGTGTTAGGGCTAGTTGGTTTAGGGTTAGGGTTATTTGGTTTAGGTTTAGGTTTAGGGTCAGGGTTAGGGTTAGGGTTAGGGTTATTTGGGCTAGGGTTAGGGTTAGGGTTAGGGTTAGGGTTATGGTTAGGGTTAGGGTTAGGGTTAGTTGGGTTAGGGTTATGGTTAGGGTTATTTTGGTAAAGGTTAGGCTTATGGTTAGTGTTAGGGCTAGTTGGTTTAGGGTTAGGGTTAGGGTTATTTGGTTTAGGTTTAGGTTTAGGGTCAGGGTTAGGGTTAGGGTTAGGGTTATTTGGGCTAGGGTTAGGGTTAGGGTTAGGGTTAGGGTTAGGGTTAGGGTTAGGGTTAGTTGGGTTAGGGTTATGGTTAGGGTTATTTTGGTAAAGGTTAGGCTTATGGTTAGTGTTAGGGCTAGTTGGTTTAGGGTTAGGGTTAGGGTTATTTGGTTTAGGGTTAGGTTTAGGGTCAGGGTTAGGGTTAGGGTTAGGGTTATTTGGGCTAGGGTTAGGGTTAGGGTTAGGGTTAGGGTTAGGGTTAGGGTTAGGGTTATGGTTAGTTGGGTTTGGGTTATGGTTAGGGTTATTTTGGTAAAGGTTAGGCTTATGGTTAGTGTTAGGGCTAGTTGGTTTAGGGTTAGGGTTAGGGTTATTTGGTTTAGGGTTAGGTTTAGGGTCAGGGTTAGGGTTAGGGTTAGGGTTATTTGGGCTAGGGTTAGGGTTAGGGTTAGGGTTAGGGTTAGGGTTAGTTGGGTTAGGGTTATAGTTAGGGTTATTTTGGTAAAGGTTAGGCTTAGGGTTAGTGTTAGGGCTAGTTGGTTTAGGGTTAGGGTTAGGGTTATTTGGTTTAGGGTTAAGTTTAGGGTCAGGGTTAGGGTTAGGGTTAGGGTTATTTGGGTTAGGGTTAGGGTTAGGGTTAGGGTTAGGGTTAGGGTTAGGGTTAGGGTTAGTTGGGTTTGGGTTATGGTTAGGGTTATTTTGGTAAAGGTTAGGCTTATGGTTAATGTTAGGGCTAGTTGGTTTAGGGTTAGGGTTAGGGTTATTTGGTTTAGGGTTAGGTTTAGGGTCAGGGTTAGGGTTAGGGTTAGGGTTATTTGGGCTAGGGTTAGGGTTAGGGTTAGGGTTATGGTTATGGTTAGTTGGGTTTGGGTTATGGTTAGGGTTATTTTGGTAAAGGTTAGGCTTATGGTTAGTGTTAGGGCTAGTTGGTTTAGGGTTAGGGTTAGGGTTATTTGGTTTAGGGTTAGGTTTAGGGTCAGGGTTAGGGTTAGGGTTAGGGTTATTTTGGCTAGGGTTAGGGTTAGGGTTAGGGTTAGGGTTAGGGTTAGGGTTATGATTAGTTGGGTTAGGGTTATGGTTAGGGTTATTTTGGTAAAGGTTAGGCATATGGTTAGTGTTAGGGCTAGTTGGTTTAGGGTTAGGGTTAGGGTTATTGGTTTAGGTTTAGGTTTAGGGTCAGGGTTAGGGTTAGGGTTAGGGTTATTTGGGCTAGGGTTAGGGTTAGGGTTAGGGTTAGGGTTAGGGTTAGGGTTAGGGTTAGGGTTAGGGTTAGGGTTATGGTTAGTTGGGTTTGGGTAATGGTTAGGGTTATTTTGGTAAAGGTTAGGCTTATGGTTAGTGTTAGGGCTAGTTGGTTTAGGGTTAGGGTTAGGGTTATTTGGTTTAGGGTTAGGTTTAGGGTCAGGGTTAGGGTTAGGGTTAGGGTTATTTGGGCTAGGGTTCGGGTTAGGGTAAGGGTTAGGGTTAGGGTTAGGGTTATGGTTAGTTGGGTTTGGGTTATGGTTAGGGTTATTTTGGTAAAGGTTAGGCTTATGGTTAGTGTTAGGGCTAGTTTGTTTAGGGTTAGGGTTAGGGTTATTTGGTTTAGGGTTAGGTTTAGGGTCAGGGTTAGGGTTAGGGTTAGGGTTATTTGGGCTAGGGTTAGGGTTAGGGTTAGGGTTAGGGTTAGGGGTTACTTGGGTTAGGGTTATGGTTAGGGTTATTTTGGTAAAGGTTAGGCTTATGGTTAGTGTTAGGGCTAGTTGGTTTAGGGTTAGGTTTAGGGTCAGGGTTAGGGTTAGGGTTTAGGGTTATTTGGGCTAGGGTTAGGTTTTAGGGTTAGGGTTAGGGTTAGGGTTAGGGTTAGGGTTAGGGTTAGGGGTTATGGTTAGTTGGGTTTGTGTTATGGTTAGGGTTATTTTGGTAAAGGTTAGGCTTATGGTTAATGTTAGGGCTAGTTGGTTTAGGGTTAGGGTTAGGGTTATTTGGTTTAGGGTTAGGTTTAGGGTCAGGGTTAGGGTTAGGGTTAGGGTTATTTGGGCTAGGGTTAGGGTTAGGGTTAGGGTTAGGGTTATGGTTAGTTGGGTTTGGGTTATGGTTAGGGTTATTTTGGTAAAGGA
>NW_028276672.1:70000-72333 GCF_052056855.1 Sturnus vulgaris | reverse complement strand
TTCCTTCCTGGAATCCTTCCTGGAATCCTTCCTTCCTCCCTGGAATCCTTCCTTCCATCCTGGAATCCTTCCTTCCTGGAATCCTTCCTTCCTTCCTGGAATCCTTCCTTCCTTCCTGGAATCCTTCCTTCCTTCCTGGAATCCTTCCTGGAATCCTTCTTTCCTGGAATCCTTCCTTCCTGGAATCCTTCCTTCCTGGAATCCTTCCTTCCTTCCTTCCTGGAATCCTTCCTTCCTTCCTTCCTTCCTTCCTTCCTTCCTTCCTTCCTGGAATCCTTCCTTCCTGCAATCCTTCCTTCCTGGAATCCTTCCTTCCTGGAATCCTTCCTTCCTTCCTGAATCCTTCCTTCCTGGAATCCTTCCTTCCTTCCTGGAATCCTTCCTTCCTGGAATCCTTCCTTCCTTCCTTCCTGGAATCCTTCCTTCCTGGAATCCTTCCTTCCTTCCTGGAATCCTTCCTGGAATCCTTCCTTACTGGAATCCTTCCTTCCTTCCTGGAATCCTTCCTTCCTGGAATCCTTCCTTCCTGGAATCCTTCCTTCCTTCCTGGAATCCTTCCTTCCTTCCTGGAATCCTTCCTTCCTTCCTGGAATCCTTCCTTCCTGGAATCCTTCCTTCCTGGAATCTTTCCTTCCTTCCTTCCTGGAATCCTTCCTTCCTGGAATCCTTCCTTCCTGGAATCCTTCCTTCCTTCCTTCCTTCCTTCCTGGAATCCTTCCTTCCTTCCTTCCTTCCTGGAATCCTTCCTTCCTTCCTTCCTGGAATCCTTCCTTCCTGGAATCCTTCCTTCCTGGAATCATTCCTTCCTTCCTGGAATCCTTCCTTCCTTCCCGGAATCCTTCCTGGAATACTTCCTGGAATCCTTCCTTCCTTCCTGGAACCCTTGCTTCCTTCCTTGAATCCTTCCTGGAATCATTCCATCCTTCCTTCCTTCCTTCCTGGAATCCTTCCTTCCTTCCTGGAATCCTTCCTTCCTTCCTTCCTTCCTTCCTTCCTTCCTTCCTTCCTTCCTTCCTTCCTTCCTTCCTTCCTTCCTTCCTTCTCCTGGAATCCTTCCTTCCTTCCTGGAATCCTTCCTTCCTTCCTTCCTGGAATCCTTCCTTCCTGGAATCCTTCCTTCCTTCCTTCCTTCCTTCCTGGAATCCTTCCTTCCTGGAATCCTTCCTTCCTTCCTGAATCCTTCCTTCCTGGAATCCTTCCTTCCTGGAATCCTTCCTGGAATCCTTCCTTCCTGGAATCCCTCCTTCCTGGAATCCCTCCTTCCTTCCTTCCTTCCTTCCTTCCTTCCTTCCTTCCTTCCTTCCTTCCTTCCTTCCTTCCTTCCTTCCTTCCTTCCTTCCTTCCTTCCTTCCTTCCTTCCTTCCTTCCTTCCTTCCTTCCTTCCTTCCTTCCTTCCTTCCTTCCTTCCTTCCTTCCTTCCTTCCTTCCTTCCTTCCTTCCTGGAATCCTTCCTTCCTGGAATCCTTCCTTCCTTCCTGGAATCCTTCCTTCCTTCCTTCCTTCCTTCCTGGAATCCTTCCTTCCTGGAATCCTTCCTTCCTGGAATCCTTCCTTCCTGGAATCCTTCCTTCCTGGACTCCTTCCTTCCTTCCTGGAATCCTTCCTTCCTTCCTGGAATCCTTCCTTCCTTCCTTCCTTCCTTCCTTCCTTCCTTCCTTCCTTCCTGGAATCCTTCCTTCCTCCCTGGAATCCTTCTTCCTTCCTTCCTTCCTTCCTTCCTTCCTTCCTTCCTTCCTTCCTTCCTTCCTTCCTTCCTTCCTTCCTTCCTTCCTTCCTTCCTTCCTTCCTTCCTTCCTTCCTTCCTTCCTTCCTTCCTTCCTTCCTTCCTTCCTTCCTTCCTGGAATCCTTCCTTCCTGGAATCCTTCCTTCCTGGAATCCTTCCTTCCTTCCTGGAATCCTTCCTTCCTTCCTTCCTTCCTTCCTTCCTTCCTTCATTCCTTCCTTCCTGGAATCCTTCCTTCCTGGAATCCTTCCTTCCTGGAATCCTTCCTTCCTTCGTTCCTTCCTGGAATCCTTCCTTCCTGAATCCTTCCTTCCTGGAATCCTTCCTGGAATCCTTCCTTCCTGGAATCCTTCCTTCCTGGAATCCTTCCTTCCTTCCTGAATCCTTCCTGGAATCCTTCCTTCCTTCCTTCCTTCCTTCCTTCCTTCCTTCCTTCCTTCCTTCCTTCCTTCCTTCCTTCCTTCCTTCCTTCCTTCCTTCCTTCCTTCCTTCCTTCCTTCCTTCCTTCCTTCCTTCCTTCCTTCCTTCCTTCCTTCCTTCCTTCCTTCCTTCCTTCCTTCCTTCCTTCCTTCCTTCCTTCCTTCCTTCCTTCCTTCCTTCCTTCCCTCC
>NW_028276672.1:60000-65000 GCF_052056855.1 Sturnus vulgaris | reverse complement strand
TTCCTTCCTTCCTTCCTTCCTTCCTTCCTTCCTTCCTTCCTTCCTTCCTTCCTTCCTTCCTTCCTTCCTTCCTTCCTGGAATCCTTCCTTCCTGCAATCCTTCCTTCCTGGAATCCTTCCTTCCTGGAATCCTTCCTTCCTTCCTGGAATCCTTCCTTCCTGGAATCCTTCCTTCCTTCCTTCCTGGAATCCTTCCTTCCTGGAATCCTTCCTTCCTTCCTGGAATCCTTCCTGGAATCCTTCCTTACTGGAATCCTTCCTTCCTTCCTGGAATCCTTCCTTCCTGGAATCCTTCCTTCCTGGAATCCTTCCTTCCTTCCTGGAATCCTTCCTTCCTTCCTGGAATCCTTCCTTCCTGGAATCCTTCCTTCCTGGAATCTTTCCTTCCTTCCTTCCTGGAATCCTTCCTTCCTGGAATCCTTCCTTCCTGGAATCCTTCATTCCTTCCTTCCTTCCTTCCTGGAATCCTTCCTTCCTTCCTTCCTTCCTGGAATCCTTCCTTCCTTCCTTCCTGGAATCCTTCCTTCCTGGAATCCTTCCTTCCTGGAATCCTTCCTTCCTTCCTGGAATCCTTCCTTCCTTCCCGGAATCCTTCCTGGAATACTTCCTGGAATCCTTCCTTCCTTCCTGGAACCCTTGCTTCCTTCCTTGAATCCTTCCTGGAATCATTCCATCCTTCCTTCCTTCCTTCCTGGAATCCTTCCTTCCTTCCTGGAATCCTTCCTTCCTTCCTTCCTTCCTTCCTTCCTTCCTTCCTTCCTTCCTTCCTGGAATCCTTCCTTCCTCCATGGAATCCTTCCTTCCTTCCTTCCTTCCTTCCTTCCTTCCTTCCTTCCTTCCTTCCTTCTTCCTTCCTTCCTTCCTTCCTTCCTTCCTTCCTTCCTTCCTTCCTTCCTTCCTTCCTTCCTTCCTTCCTTCCTTCCTTCCTTCCTTCCTTCCTTCCTTCCTTCCTGGAATCCTTCCTTCCTTCCTGGAATCCTTCCTTCCTTCCTTCCTGGAATCCTTCCTTCCTGGAATCCTTCCTTCCTTCCTTCCTTCCTTCCTGGAATCCTTCCTTCCTGGAATCCTTCCTTCCTTCCTGGAATCCTTCCTTCCTGGAATCCTTCCTTCCTGGAATCCTTCCTGGAATCCTTCCTTCCTGGAATCCCTCCTTCCTGGAATCCTCTTCCTCCTTCCTTCCTTCCTTCCTTCCTTCCTTCCTTCCTTCCTTCCTTCCTTCCTTCCTTCCTTCCTTCCTTCCTTCCTTCCTTCCTTCCTTCCTTCCTTCCTTCCTTCCTTCCTTCCTTCCTTCCTTCCTTCCTTCCTTCCTTCCTTCCTTCCTTCCTTCCTTCCTTCCTTCCTTCCTTCCTTCCTTCCTTCCTTCCCCTGACCTCTGAATCCTTCTGGAATCCTTCCTGGAATCCTTCCTGGAATCCTTCCTGGAATCCTTCCTGGAATCCTTCCTTCCTTCCTGGAATCCTTCCTTCCTTCCTGGAATCCTTCCTTCCTTCCTTCGTGGAATCCTTCCTTCCTGGAATCCTTCCTTCCTTCCTTCCTTCCTTCCTGGAATCCTTCCTTCCTGGAATCCTTCCTGGAATCCTTCCTTCCTGGAATCCCTCCTTCCTGGAATCCTTCCGTCCTTCCTTCCTTCCTTCCTTCCTTCCTTCCTTCCTTCCTTCCTTCCTGGAATCCTTCCTTCCTTCCTTCCTTCCTTCCTTCCTTCCTTCCTTCCTTCCTTCCTTCCTTCCTTCCTTCCTTCCTTCCTTCCTTCCTTCCTTCCTTCCTTCCTTCCTTCCTTCCTGGAATCCTTCCTTCCTTCCTGGAATCCTTCCTTCCTGGAATCCTTCCTTCCTGGAATCCTTCCTTCCTTCCTTCCTTCCTTCCTTCCTTCCTTCCTTCCTTCCTTCCTTCCTTCCTTCCTTCCTTCCTTCCTTCCTTCCTTCCTTCCTTCCTTCCTTCCTTCCTTCCTTCCTTCCTTCCTTCCTTCCTTCCTTCCTTCTTTCCTTCCTTCCTTCCTTCCTTCCTTCCTTCCTTCCTTCCTTCCTTCCTTCCTTCCTTCCTTCCTTCCTTCCTTCCTTCCTTCCTTCTTTCCTTCCTTCCTTCCTTCCTTCCTTCCCTCCTTCCTTCCTTCCTTCCTTCCTGGAATCCTTCCTGGAATCCTTCCTTCCTTCCTTCCTTCCTTCCTTCCTGGAATCCTTCCTTCCTGGAATCCTTCCTTCCTTCCTTCCTGGAATCCTTCCTTCCTTCCTTCCTGGAATCCTTCCTTCTATCCTGGAATCGTTCCTTCCTGCAATCCTTCCTTCCTGGAATCCTTCCTTCCTGGAATCCTTCCTTCCTTCCTGGAATCCTTCCTTCCTGGAATCCTTCCTTCCTTCCTTCCTGGAATCCTTCCTTCCTGGAATCCTTCCTTCCTTCCTGGAATCCTTCCTGGAATCCTTCCTTACTGGAATCCTTCCTTCCTCCCTGGAATCCTTCCTTCCTGGAATCCTTCCTTCCTGGAATCCTTCCTTCCTTCCTGGAATCCTTCCTTCCTTCCTGGAATCCTTCCTTCCTGGAATCCTTCCTTCCTGGAATCCTTCCTTCCTTCCTTCCTGGAATCCTTCCTTCCTTCCTTCCTTCCTGGAATCCTTCCTTCCTTCCTTCCTTCGTTCCTGGAATCCTTCCTTCCTTCCTGGAATCCTTCCTTCCTGGAATCCTTCCTTCCTGGAATCCTTCCTTCCTTCCTGGAATCCTTCCTTCCTTCCCGGAATCCTTCCTGGAATCATTCCTTCCTTCCTTCCTTCCTTCCTGGAATCCTTCCTTCCTTCCTTCCTTCCTTCCTTCCTTCCTTCCTTCCTTCCTTCCTTCCTTCCTTCCTTCCTTCCTTCCTTCCTTCCTGGAATCCTTCCTTCCTCCCTGGAATCCTTCCTTCCTTCCTGGAATCCTTCCTTCCTGGAATCCTTCCTTCCTTCCTGGAATCCTTCCTTCCTTCCTGGAATCCTTCCTTCCTTCCTGGAATCCTTCCTGGAATCCTTCTTTCCTGGAATCCTTCCTTCCTGGAATCCTTCCTTCCTGGAATCCTTCCTTCCTTCCTTCCTGGAATCCTTCCTTCCTTCCTTCCTTCCTTCCTTCCTTCCTTCCTTCCTTCCTTCCTTCCTGGAATCCTTCCTTCCTGCAATCCTTCCTTCCTGGAATCCTTCCTTCCTGGAATCCTTCCTTCCTTCCTGGAATCCTTCCTGGAATCCTTCCTTACTGGAATCCTTCCTTCCTCCCTGGAATCCTTCCTTCCTGGAATCCTTCCTTCCTGCAATCCTTCCTTCCTTCCTGGAATCCTTCCTTCCTTCCTGGAATCCTTCCTTCCTGGAATCCTTCCTTCCTGGAATCCTTCCTTCCTTCCTTCCTGGAATCCTTCCTTCCTTCCTTCCTTCCTGGAATCCTTCCTTCCTTCCTTCCTTCCTTCCTGGAATCCTTCCTTCCTTCCTGGAATCCTTCCTTCCTGGAATCCTTCCTTCCTGGAATCCTTCCTTCCTTCCTGGAATCCTTCCTTCCTTCCCGGAATCCTTCCTGGAATCATTCCTTCCTTCCTTCCTTCCTTCCTGGAATCCTTCCTTCCTTCCTGGAATCCTTCCTTCCTTCCTTCCTTCCTTCCTTCCTTCCTTCCTTCCTTCCTTCCTTCCTGGAATCCTTCCTTCCTCCCTGGAATCCTTCCTTCCTTCCTGGAATCCTTCCTTCCTGGAATCCTTCCTTCCTTCCTGGAATCCTTCCTTCCTTCCTGGAATCCTTCCTGGAATCCTTCTTTCCTGGAATCCTTCCTTCCTGGAATCCTTCCTTCCTGGAATCCTTCCTTCCTTCCTTCCTGGAATCCTTCCTTCCTTCCTTCCTTCCTTCCTTCCTTCCTTCCTTCCTGGAATCCTTCCTTCCTGCAATCCTTCCTTCCTGGAATCCTTCCTTCCTGGAATCCTTCCTTCCTTCCTGGAATCCTTCCTTCCTGGAATCCTTCCTTCCTTCCTGGAATCCTTCCTTCCTGGAATCCTTCCTTCCTTCCTTCCTGGAATCCTTCCTTCCTGGAATCCTTCCTTCCTTCCTGGAATCCTTCCTGGAATCCTTCCTTACTGGAATCCTTCCTTCCTTCCTGGAATCCTTCCTTCCTGGAATCCTTCCTTCCTGGAATCCTTCCTTCCTTCCTGGAATCCTTCCTTCCTTCCTGGAATCCTTCCTTCCTTCCTGGAATCCTTCCTTCCTGGAATCCTTCCTTCCTGGAATCTTTCCTTCCTTCCTTCCTGTAATCCTTCCTTCCTGGAATCCTTCCTTCCTGGAATCCTTCCTTCCTTCCTTCCTTCCTTCCTGGAATCCTTCCTTCCTTCCTTCCTTCCTGGAATCCTTCCTTCCTTCCTTCCTGGAATCCTTCCTTCCTGGAATCCTTCCTTCCTGGAATCCTTCCTTCCTTCCTGGAATCCTTCCTTCCTTCCCGGAATCCTTCCTGGAATACTTCCTGGAATCCTTCCTTCCTTCCTGGAACCCTTGCTTCCTTCCTTGAATCCTTCCTGGAATCATTCCATCCTTCCTTCCTTCCTTCCTGGAATCCTTCCTTCCTTCCTGGAATCCTTCCTTCCTGGAATCCTTCCTTCCTTCCTTCCTGGAATCCTTCCTTCCTTCCTTCCTGGAATCCTTCCTTCTATCCTGGAATCGTTCCTTCCTGCAATCCTTCCTTCCTGGAATCCTTCCTTCCTGGAATCCTTCCTTCCTTCCTGGAATCCTTCCTTCCTGGAATCCTTCCTTCCTTCCTTCCTGGAATCCTTCCTTCCTGGAATCCTTCCTTCCTTCCTTCCTTCCTTCCTGGAATCCTTCCTTACTGGAATCCTTCCTTCCTCCCTGGAATCCTTCCTTCCTGGAATCCTTCCTTCCTGGAATCCTTCCTTCCTTCCTGGAATCCTTCCTTCCTTCCTGGAATCCTTCCTTCCTGGAATCCTTCCTTCCTGGAATCCTTCCTTCCTTCCTTCCTGGAATCCTTCCTTCCTTCCTTCCTTCCTGGAATCCTTCCT
>NW_028276672.1:42500-45000 GCF_052056855.1 Sturnus vulgaris | reverse complement strand
TCCTTCCTGGAATCATTCCTTCCTTCCTTCCTTCCTTCCTGGAATCCTTCCTTCCTTCCTGGAATCCTTCCTTCCTTCCTTCCTTCCTTCCTTCCTTCCTTCCTTCCTTCCTTCCTGGAATCCTTCCTTCCTCCCTGTAATCCTTCCTTCCTGGAATCCTTCCTTCCTTCCTTCCTGGAATCCTTCCTTCTATCCTGGAATCCTTCCTTCCTGCAATCCTTCCGTCCTGGAATCCTTCCTTCCTGGAATCCTTCCTTCCTTCCTGGAATCCTTCCTTCCTGGAATCCTTCCTTCCTTCCTTCCTGGAATCCTTCCTTCCTGGAATCCTTCCTTCCTTCCTGGAATCCTTCCTGGAATCCTTCCTGGAATCCTTCCTGGAATCCCTCCTGGAATCCTTCCTTCTAGGAATCCTTCCTTCCTTCCTGGAATCCTTCCTTCCTGGAATCCTTCCTTCCTGGAATCCTTCCTTCCTTCCTGGAATCCTTCCTTCCTTCCTGGAATCCTTCCTTCCTGGAATCCTTCCTTCCTTCGTTCCTTCCTGGAATCCTTCCTTCCTTCGTTCCTTCCTGGAATCCTTCCTTCCTTCCTTCCTGGAATCCTTCCTTCCTGGAATCCTTCCTTCCTTCCTTCCTGGAATCCTTACTTCCTGGAATCCTTCCTTCCTGGAATCCTTCCTTCCTGGAATCCTTCCTGGAATCCTTCCTTCCTTCCTTCCTTCCTTCCTTCCTTCCTTCCTTCCTTCCTTCCTTCCTTAGTTCCTTCCTTCCTTCCTTCCTTCCTTCCTTCCTGGAATTCTGGAATCCTTCCTTCCTTCCTTCCTTCCTTCCTTCCTTCCTTCCTTCCTTCCTTCCTTCCTTCCTTCCTTCCTTCCTTCCTTCCTTCCTTCCTTCCTTC
The DNA here is from genome assembly GCF_052056855.1 of Sturnus vulgaris. NCBI lineage: Eukaryota > Metazoa > Chordata > Aves > Passeriformes > Sturnidae > Sturnus > Sturnus vulgaris. The sequence continues at coordinate 44,106 of NW_028276672.1, read as the reverse complement.
CTTCCTTCCTTCCTTCCTTCCTTCCTTCCTTCCTTCCTTCCTTCCTTCCTTCCTTCCTTCCTTCCTTCCTTCCTTCCTTCCTTCCTTCCGTCCTTCCTTCCTTCCTTCCTTCCTTCCTTCCTGGAATCCTTCCTTCCTGGAATCCTTCCTTCCTTCCTTCCTGGAATCCTTCCTTCCTTCCTTCCTGGAATCCTTCCTTCTATCCTGGAATCCTTCCTTCCTGCAATCCTTCCTTCCTGGAATCCTTCCTTCCTGGAATCCTTCCTTCCTTCCTGAAATCCTTCCTTCCTGGAATCCTTCCTTCCTTCCTTCCTGGAATCCTTCCTTCCTGGAATCCTTCCTTCCTTCCTGGAATCCTTCCTGGAATCCTTCCTTACTGGAATCCTTCCTTCCTCCCTGGAATCCTTCCTTCCTTCTCCTTCCTTCCTTCCTTCCTTCCTTCCTTCCTTCCTTCCTTCCTTCCTTCCTTCCTTCCTTCCTTCCTTCCTTCCTTCCTTCCTTCCTTCCTTCCTTCCTTCCTTCCTTCCTTCCTTCCTTCCTTCCTTCCTTCCTTCCTTCCTTCCTTCCTTCCTTCCTTCCTTCCTTCCTTCCCTCCTTCCTTCCTTCCTTCCTTCCTTCCGTCTTTCCTGGAATCCTTCCTTCCTGGAATCCTTCCTTCCTGGAATCCTTCCTTCCTTCCTGGAATCCTTCCTTCCTTCCTGGAATCCTTCCTTCCTGGAATCCTTCATTCCATCCTGGAATCCTTCCTTCCTGGAATCCTTCCTTCCTTCCTGGAATCCTTCCTTCCTTCCTTCCTTCCTTCCTGGAATCCTTCCTTCCTTCCTGGAATCCTTCCTTCCTTCCTTCCTGGAATCCTTCCTTCCTGGAATCCTTCGTTCCTGGAATCCTTCCTTCCTTCCTTCCGGGAAACCTTCCTTCCTGTAATCCTTCCTTCCTTCCTTCCTGGAATCCTTCCTTCCTGGAATCCTTCCTTCCTGGAATCCTTCCTTCCTTCCTGGAATCCTTCCTTCCTTCCTGGAATCCTTCCTTCCTGGAATCCTTCCTTCCTGGAATCCTTCCTTCCTGGAATCCTTCCTGGAATACTTCCTGGAATCCTTCTTGGAATCCTTCCTGGAATCCTTCCTGGAATCCTTCCTCCCTGGAATCCTTCCTTCCTTCCTTCCTTCCTTCCTTCCTTCCTTCCTTCCTTCCTTCCTTCCTTCCTTCCTTCCTTCCTTCCTTCCTTCCTTCCTTCCTTCCTTCCTTCCTTCCTTCCTTCCTTCCTTCCTTCCTTCCTTCCTTCCTTCCTTCCTTCCTTCCTGGAATCCTTCCTTCCTGGAATCCTTCCTTCCTGGAATCCTTCCTTCCTTCCTTCCTGGAATCCTTCCTTCCTTCCTTCCTGGAATCCTTCCTTCTATCCTGGAATCCTTCCTTCCTGCAATCCTTCCTTCCTGGAATCCTTCCTTCCTGGAATCCTTCCTTCCTTCCTGGAATCCTTCCTTCCTGGAATCCTTCCTTCCTTCCTTCCTGGAATCCTTCCTTCCTGGAATCCTTCCTTCCTTCCTGGAATCCTTCCTGGAATCCTTCCTTACTGGAATCCTTCCTTCCAGGAATCCTTCCTTCCTTC
>NW_028276671.1:0-72338 GCF_052056855.1 Sturnus vulgaris | reverse complement strand
TAAGAGGGCGTGCTTGCCCGCAGAACTGAGAACACGCTGTTGGGCAGAAGCTGCACCTGACCGCTGGAGTTCAGCTCTCGCCGGACGGCAGAAGGCGAAGAACGAAGCCGCTTGCGAGCGCGCAGTGCAGCGAAGAGCTCTCCGAATTCGCCGCTAGCTCCACGGTCCTTCTCAGCTGCGAGTAGCAGCGCTCGCAGTACACAGAGCTTCGCAGGCCCGAAGACCCGGAGGGAAGTATCGCACACGAAAATGTGCCCCAGGACAGAGACGTGTTCTACGTTGTCCCTTCTCGTTCATGCAGTTGTGCCTCTGCTGCTTCTGCTGTTAGGAAGCGCTCCTTGAAAGACGAGCGAGAGCGTCCTTCCGGGTGCATTGCACTGAGTCGAGTGCTCGCTCGGGACTTTGACACATCTCGGAGAGTAAGAGGGCGTGCTTGCCCGCAGAACTGAGAACACGCTGTTGGGCAGAGCTGCACCTGACCGCTGGAGTTCAGCTCTCGCCGGACGGCAGAAGGCGAAGAACGAAGCCGCTTGCGAGCGGCGCAGTGCAGCGAAGAGCTCTCCGAATTCGCCGCTAGCTCCACGGTCCTTCTCAGCTGCGAGTAGCAGCGCTCGCAGTACACAGAGCTTCGCAAGGCCCGAAGACCCGGAGGGAAGTATCGCACACGAAAATGTGCCAGGACAGAGACGTGTTCTACGTTGTCCCTTCTCGTCATGCAGTTTGTGCCTCTGCTGCTTCTGCTGTAGGAATCGCTCCTTGAAAGACGAGCGAGAGCGTCCTTCCGGGTGCATTGCACTGAGTCGAGTGCTCGCTCGGGACTTTGCTCTCGGGGCCAAGGCAAGAGGGCGTGCTTGCCCGCAGAACTGAGAACACGCTGTTGGGCAGAGCTGCAACTGACCGCTGGAGTTCAGCTCTCGCCGGACGGCAGAAGGCGAAGAACGAAGCCGCTTGCGAGCGGCGCAGTGCAGCGAAGAGCTCTCCGAATTCGCCGCTAGCTCCACGGTCCTTCTCAGCTGCGAGTAGCAGCGCTCGCAGTACACAGAGCTTCGCAAGGCCCGAAGACCCGGAGGGAAGTATCGCACACGAAAATGTGCCAGGACAGAGACGTGTTCTACGTTGTCCCTTCTCGTCATGCAGTTTGTGCCTCTGCTGCTTCTGCTGTTAGGAATCGCTCCTTGAAAGGCGAGCGAGAGCGTCCTTCCGGGTGCATTGCACTGAGTCGAGTGCTCGCTCGGGACTTTGCTCTCGGGGCCAAGGCAAGAGGGCGTGCTTGCCCGCAGAACTGAGAACACGCTGTTGGGCAGAGCTGCAACTGACCGCTGGAGTTCAGCTCTCGCCGGACGGCAGAAGGCGAAGAACGAAGCCGCTTGCGAGCGGCGCAGTGCAGCGAAGAGCTCTCCGAATTCGCCGCTAGCTCCACGGTCCTTCTCAGCTGCGAGTAGCAGCGCTCGCAGTACACAGAGCTTCGCAAGGCCCGAAGACCCGGAGGGAAGTATCGCACACGAAAATGTGCCAGGACAGAGACGTGTTCTACGTTGTCCCTTCTCGTCATGCAGTTTGTGCCTCTGCTGCTTCTGCTGTAGGAATCGCTCCTTGAAAGGCGAGCGAGAGCGTCCTTCCGGGTGCATTGCACTGAGTCGAGTGCTCGCTCGGGACTTTGCTCTCGGGGCCAAGGCAAGAGGGCGTGCTTGCCCGCAGAACTGAGAACACGCTGTTGGGCAGAGCTGCAACTGACCGCTGGAGTTCAGCTCTCGCCGGACGCAGAAGGCGAAGAACGAAGCCGCTTGCGAGCGGCGCAGTGCAGCGAAGAGCTCTCCGAATTCGCCGCTAGCTCCACGGTCCTTCTCAGCTGCGAGTAGCAGCGCTCGCAGTACACAGAGCTTCGCAAGGCCCGAAGACCCGGAGGGAAGTATCGCACACGAAAATGTGCCAGGACAGAGACGTGTTCTACGTTGTCCCTTCTCGTCATGCAGTTTGTGCCTCTGCTGCTTCTGCTGTAGGGAATCGCTCCTTGAAAGGCGAGCGAGAGCGTCCTTCCGGGTGCATTGCACTGAGTCGAGTGCTCGCTCGGGACTTTGCTCTCGGGGCCAAGGCAAGAGGGCGTGCTTGCCCGCAGAACTGAGAACACGCTGTTGGGCAGAGCTGCAACTGACCGCTGGAGTTCAGCTCTCGCCGGACGGCAGAAGGCGAAGAACGAAGCCGCTTGCGAGCGGCGCAGTGCAGCGAAGAGCTCTCCGAATTCGCCGCTAGCTCCACGGTCCTTCTCAGCTGCGAGTAGCAGCGCTCGCAGTACACAGAGCTTCGCAAGGCCCGAAGACCCGGAGGGAAGTATCGCACACGAAAATGTGCCAGGACAGAGACGTGTTCTACGTTGTCCCTTCTCGTCATGCAGTTTGTGCCTCTGCTGCTTCTGCTGTAGGGAATCGCTCCTTGAAAGGCGAGCGAGAGCGTCCTTCCGGGTGCATTGCACTGAGTCGAGTGCTCGCTCGGGACTTTGCATTCGGGGCCAAGGCAAGAGGGCGTGCTTGCCCGCAGAACTGAGAACACGCTGTTGGGCAGAGCTGCAACTGACCGCTGGAGTTCAGCTCTCGCCGGACGGCAGAAGGCGAAGAACGAAGCCGCTTGCGAGCGGCGCAGTGCAGCGAAGAGCTCTCCGAATTCGCCGCTAGCTCCACGGTCCTTCTCAGCTGCGAGTAGCAGCGCTCGCAGTACACAGAGCTTCGCAAGGCCCGAAGACCCGGAGGGAAGTATCGCACACGAAAATGTGCCAGGACAGAGACGTGTTCTACGTTGTCCCTTCTCGTCATGCAGTTTGTGCCTCTGCTGCTTCTGCTGTAGGGAATCGCTCCTTGAAAGACGAGCGAGAGCGTCCTTCCGGGTGCATTGCACTGAGTCGAGTGCTCGCTCGGGACTTTGCATTCGGGGCCAAGGCAAGAGGGCGTGCTTGCCCGCAGAACTGAGAACACGCTGTTGGGCAGAGCTGCAACTGACCGCTGGAGTTCAGCTCTCGCCGGACGGCAGAAGGCGAAGAACGAAGCCGCTTGCGAGCGGCGCAGTGCAGCGAAGAGCTCTCCGAATTCGCCGCTAGCTCCACGGTCCTTCTCAGCTGCGAGTAGCAGCGCTCGCAGTACACAGAGCTTCGCAAGGCCCGAAGACCCGGAGGGAAGTATCGCACAGGAAAATGTGCCAGGACAGAGACGTGTTCTACGTTGTCCCTTCTCGTCATGCAGTTTGTGCCTCTGCTGCTTCTGCTGTAGGAATCGCTCCTTGAAAGACGAGCGAGAGCGTCCTTCTGGGTGCATTGCACTGAGTCGAGTGCTCGCTCGGGACTTTGCTCTCGGGGCCAAGGCAAGAGGGCGTGCTTGCCCGCAGAACTGAGAACACGCTGTTGGGCAGAGCTGCACCTGACCGCTGGAGTTCAGCTCTCGCCGGACGGCAGAAGGCGAAGAACGAAGCCGCTTGCGAGCGGCGCAGTGCAGCGAAGAGCTCTCCGAATTCGCCGCTAGCTCCACGGTCCTTCTCAGCTGCGAGTAGCAGCGCTCGCAGTACACAGAGCTTCGCAAGGCCCGAAGACCCGGAGGGAAGTATCGCACACGAAAATGTGCCAGGACAGAGACGTGTTCTACGTTGTCCCTTCTCGTCATGCAGTTTGTGCCTCTGCTGCTTCTGCTGTTAGGAATCGCTCCTTGAAAGACGAGCGAGAGCGTCCTTCCGGGTGCATTGCACTGAGTCGAGTGCTCGCTCGGGACTTTGCTCTCGGGGCCAAGGCAAGAGGGCGTGCTTGCCCGCAGAACTGAGAACACGCTGTTGGGCAGAGCTGCAACTGACCGCTGGAGTTCAGCTCTCGCCGGACGGCAGAAGGCGAAGAACGAAGCCGCTTGCGAGCGGCGCAGTGCAGCGAAGAGCTCTCCGAATTCGCCGCTAGCTCCACGGTCCTTCTCAGCTGCGAGTAGCAGCGCTCGCAGTACACAGAGCTTCGCAAGGCCCGAAGACCCGGAGGGAAGTATCGCACAGGAAAATGTGCCAGGACAGAGACGTGTTCTACGTTGTCCCTTCTCGTCATGCAGTTTGTGCCTCTGCTGCTTCTGCTGTAGGAATCGCTCCTTGAAAGGCGAGCGAGAGCGTCCTTCCGGGTGCATTGCACTGAGTCGAGTGCTCGCTCGGGACTTTGCATTCGGGGCCAAGGCAAGAGGGCGTGCTTGCCCGCAGAACTGAGAACACGCTGTTGGGCAGAGCTGCAACTGACCGCTGGAGTTCAGCTCTCGCCGGACGGCAGAAGGCGAAGAACGAAGCCGCTTGCGAGCGGCGCAGTGCAGCGAAGAGCTCTCCGAATTCGCCGCTAGCTCCACGGTCCTTCTCAGCTGCGAGTAGCAGCGCTCGCAGTACACAGAGCTTCGCAAGGCCCGAAGACCCGGAGGGAAGTATCGCACACGAAAATGTGCCAGGACAGAGACGTGTTCTACGTTGTCCCTTCTCGTCATGCAGTTTGTGCCTCTGCTGCTTCTGCTGTTAGGAATCGCTCCTTGAAAGACGAGCGAGAGCGTCCTTCCGGGTGCATTGCACTGAGTCGAGTGCTCGCTCGGGACTTTGCTCTCGGGCCAAGGCAAGAGGGCGTGCTTGCCCGCAGAACTGAGAACACGCTGTTGGGCAGAGCTGCAACTGACCGCTGGAGTTCAGCTCTCGCCGGACAGCAGAAGGCGAAGAACGAAGCCGCTTGCGAGCGGCGCAGTGCAGCGAAGAGCTCTCCGAATTCGCCGCTAGCTCCACCGTCCTTCTCAGCTGCGAGTAGCAGCGCTCGCAGTACACAGAGCTTCGCAAGGCCCGAAGACCCGGAGGGAAGTATCGCACACGAAAATGTGCCAGGACAGAGACGTGTTCTACGTTGTCCCTTCTCGTCATGCAGTTTGTGCCTCTGCTGCTTCTGCTGTAGGGAATCGCTCCTTGAAAGGCGAGCGAGAGCGTCCTTCCGGGTGCATTGCACTGAGTCGAGTGCTCGCTAGGGACTTTGCTCTCGGGGCCAAGGCAAGAGGGCGTGCTTGCCCGCAGAACTGAGAACACGCTGTTGGGCAGAGCTGCAACTGACCGCTGGAGTTCAGCTCTCGCCGGACGGCAGAAGGCGAAGAACGAAGCCGCTTGCGAGCGGCGCAGTGCAGCGAAGAGCTCTCCGAATTCGCCGCTAGCTCCACGGTCCTTCTCAGCTGCGAGTAGCAGCGCTCGCAGTACACAGAGCTTCGCAAGGCCCGAAGACCCGGAGGGAAGTATCGCACACGAAATTGTGCCAGGACAGAGACGTGTTCTACGTTGTCCCTTCTCGTCATGCAGTTTGTGCCTCTGCTGCTTCTGCTGTAGGGAATCGCTCCTTGAAAGGCGAGCGAGAGCGTCCTTCCGGGTGCATTGCACTGAGTCGAGTGCTCGCTCGGGACTTTGCATTCGGGGCCAAGGCAAGAGGGCGTGCTTGCCCGCAGAACTGAGAACACGCTGTTGGGCAGAGCTGCAACTGACCGCTGGAGTTCAGCTCTCGCCGGACGGCAGAAGGCGAAGAACGAAGCCGCTTGCGAGCGGCGCAGTGCAGGAAGAGCTCTCCGAATTCGCCGCTAGCTCCACGGTCCTTCTCAGCTGCGAGTAGCAGCGCTCGCAGTACACAGAGCTTCGCAAGGCCCGAAGACCCGGAGGGAAGTATCGCACACGAAAATGTGCCAGGACAGAGACGTGTTCTACGTTGTCCCTTCTCGTCATGCAGTTTGTGCCTCTGCTGCTTCTGCTGTAGGGAATCGCTCCTTGAAAGACGAGCGAGAGCGTCCTTCCGGGTGCATTGCACTGAGTCGAGTGCTCGCTCGGGACTTTGCATTCGGGGCCAAGGCAAGAGGGCGTGCTTGCCCGCAGAACTGAGAACACGCTGTTGGGCAGAGCTGCAACTGACCGCTGGAGTTCAGCTCTCGCCGGACGGCAGAAGGCGAAGAACGAAGCCGCTTGCGAGCGGCGCAGTGCAGCGAAGAGCTCTCCGAATTCGCCGCTAGCTCCACGGTCCTTCTCAGCTGCGAGTAGCAGCGCTCGCAGTACACAGAGCTTCGCAAGGCCCGAAGACCCGGAGGGAAGTATCGCACACGAAAATGTGCCAGGACAGAGACGTGTTCTACGTTGTCCCTTCTCGTCATGCAGTTTGTGCCTCTGCTGCTTCTGCTGTAGGGAATCGCTCCTTGAAAGACGAGCGAGAGCGTCCTTCCGGGTGCATTGCACTGAGTCGAGTGCTCGCTCGGGACTTTGCATTCGGGGCCAAGGCAAGAGGGCGTGCTTGCCCGCAGAACTGAGAACACGCTGTTGGGCAGAGCTGCAACTGACCGCTGGAGTTCAGCTCTCGCCGGACGGCAGAAGGCGAAGAACGAAGCCGCTTGCGAGCGGCGCAGTGCAGCGAAGAGCTCTCCGAATTCGCCGCTAGCTCCACGGTCCTTCTCAGCTGCGAGTAGCAGCGCTCGCAGTACACAGAGCTTCGCAAGGCCCGAAGACCCGGAGGGAAGTATCGCACAGGAAAATGTGCCAGGACAGAGACGTGTTCTACGTTGTCCCTTCTCGTCATGCAGTTTGTGCCTCTGCTGCTTCTGCTGTTAGGAATCGCTCCTTGAAAGACGAGCGAGAGCGTCCCTTCTGGGTGCATTGCACTGAGTCGAGTGCTCGCTCGGGACTTTGCTCTCGGGGCCAAGGCAAGAGGGCGTGCTTGCCCGCAGAACTGAGAACACGCTGTTGGGCAGAGTTGCACCTGACCGCTGGAGTTCAGCTCTCGCCGGACGGCAGAAGGCGAAGAACGAAGCCGCTTGCGAGCGGCGCAGTGCAGCGAAGAGCTCTCCGAATTCGCCGCTAGCTCCACGGTCCTTCTCAGCTGCGAGTAGCAGCGCTCGCAGTACACAGAGCTTCGCAAGGCCCGAAGACCCGGAGGGAAGTATCGCACACGAAAATGTGCCAGGACAGAGACGTGTTCTACGTTGTCCCTTCTCGTCATGCAGTTTGTGCCTCTGCTGCTTCTGCTGTTAGGAATCGCTCCTTGAAAGACGAGCGAGAGCGTCCTTCCGGGTGCATTGCACTGAGTCGAGTGCTCGCTCGGGACTTTGCTCTCGGGGCCAAGGCAAGAGGGCGTGCTTGCCCGCAGAACTGAGAACACGCTGTTGGGCAGAGCTGCACCTGACCGCTGGAGTTCAGCTCTCGCCGGACGGCAGAAGGCGAAGAACGAAGCCGCTTGCGAGCGGCGCAGTGCAGCGAAGAGCTCTCCGAATTCGCCGCTAGCTCCACGGTCCTTCTCAGCTGCGAGTAGCAGCGCTCGCAGTACACAGAGCTTCGCAAGGCCCGAAGACCCGGAGGGAAGTATCGCACACGAAAATGTGCCAGGACAGAGACGTGTTCTACGTTGTCCCTTCTCGTCATGCAGTTTGTGCCTCTGCTGCTTCTGCTGTTAGGAATCGCTCCTTGAAAGACGAGCGAGAGCGTCCTTCCGGGTGCATTGCACTGAGTCGAGTGCTCGCTCGGGACTTTGCTCTCGGGGCCAAGGCAAGAGGGCGTGCTTGCCCGCAGAACTGAGAACACGCTGTTGGGCAGAGCTGCAACTGACCGCTGGAGTTCAGCTCTCGCCGGACGGCAGAAGGCGAAGAACGAAGCCGCTTGCGAGCGGCGCAGTGCAGGGAAGAGCTCTCCGAATTCGCCGCTAGCTCCACGGTCCTTCTCAGCTGCGAGTAGCAGCGCTCGCAGTACACAGAGCTTCGCAAGGCCCGAAGACCCGGAGGGAAGTATCGCACACGAAAATGTGCCAGGACAGAGACGTGTTCTACGTTGTCCCTTCTCGTCATGCAGTTTGTGCCTCTGCTGCTTCTGCTGTAGGGAATCGCTCCTTGAAAGACGAGCGAGAGCGTCCTTCCGGGTGCATTGCACTGAGTCGAGTGCTCGCTCGGGACTTTGCATTCGGGGCCAAGGCAAGAGGGCGTGCTTGCCCGCAGAACTGAGAACACGCTGTTGGGCAGAGCTGCACCTGACCGCTGGAGTTCAGCTCTCGCCGGACGGCAGAAGGCGAAGAACGAAGCCGCTTGCGAGCGGCGCAGTGCAGCGAAGAGCTCTCCGAATTCGCCGCTAGCTCCACGGTCCTTCTCAGCTGCGAGTAGCAGCGCTCGCAGTACACAGAGCTTCGCAAGGCCCGAAGACCCGGAGGGAAGTATCGCACACGAAAATGTGCCAGGACAGAGACGTGTTCTACGTTGTCCCTTCTCGTCATGCAGTTTGTGCCTCTGCTGCTTCTGCTGTAGGTAATCGCTCCTTGAAAGGCGAGCGAGAGCGTCCTTCCGGGTGCATTGCACTGAGTCGAGTGCTCGCTCGGGACTTTGCATTCGGGGCCAAGGCAAGAGGGCGTGCTTGCCCGCAGAACTGAGAACACGCTGTTGGGCAGAGCTGCAACTGACCGCTGGAGTTCAGCTCTCGCCGGACGGCAGAAGGCGAAGAACGAAGCCGCTTGCGAGCGGCGCAGTGCAGCGAAGAGCTCTCCGAATTCGCCGCTAGCTCCACGGTCCTTCTCAGCTGCGAGTAGCAGCGCTCGCAGTACACAGAGCTTCGCAAGGCCCGAAGACCCGGAGGGAAGTATCGCACACGAAAATGTGCCAGGACAGAGACGTGTTCTACGTTGTCCCTTCTCGTCATGCAGTTTGTGCCTCTGCTGCTTCTGCTGTAGGGAATCGCTCCTTGAAAGGCGAGCGAGAGCGTCCTTCCGGGTGCATTGCACTGAGTCGAGTGCTCGCTCGGGACTTTGCATTCGGGGCCAAGGCAAGAGGGCGTGCTTGCCCGCAGAACTGAGAACACGCTGTTGGGCAGAGCTGCACCTGACCGCTGGAGTTCAGCTCTCGCCGGACGGCAGAAGGCGAAGAACGAAGCCGCTTGCGAGCGGCGCAGTGCAGCGAAGAGCTCTCCGAATTCGCCGCTAGCTCCACGGTCCTTCTCAGCTGCGAGTAGCAGCGCTCGCAGTACACAGAGCTTCGCAAGGCCCGAAGACCCGGAGGGAAGTATCGCACACGAAAATGTGCCAGGACAGAGACGTGTTCTACGTTGTCCCTTCTCGTCATGCAGTTTGTGCCTCTGCTGCTTCTGCTGTTAGGAATCGCTCCTTGAAAGACGAGCGAGAGCGTCCTTCCGGGTGCATTGCACTGAGTCGAGTGCTCGCTCGGGACTTTGCTCTCGGGGCCAAGGCAAGAGGGCGTGCTTGCCCGCAGAACTGAGAACACGCTGTTGGGCAGAGCTGCAACTGACCGCTGGAGTTCAGCTCTCGCCGGACGGCAGAAGGCGAAGAACGAAGCCGCTTGCGAGCGGCGCAGTGCAGGGAAGAGCTCTCCGAATTCGCCGCTAGCTCCACGGTCCTTCTCAGCTGCGAGTAGCAGCGCTCGCAGTACACAGAGCTTCGCAAGGCCCGAAGACCCGGAGGGAAGTATCGCACACGAAAATGTGCCAGGACAGAGACGTGTTCTACGTTGTCCCTTCTCGTCATGCAGTTTGTGCCTCTGCTGCTTCTGCTGTAGGGAATCGCTCCTTGAAAGACGAGCGAGAGCGTCCTTCCGGGTGCATTGCACTGAGTCGAGTGCTCGCTCGGGACTTTGCATTCGGGGCCAAGGCAAGAGGGCGTGCTTGCCCGCAGAACTGAGAACACGCTGTTGGGCAGAGCTGCAACTGACCGCTGGAGTTCAGCTCTCGCCGGACGGCAGAAGGCGAAGAACGAAGCCGCTTGCGAGCGGCGCAGTGCAGCGAAGAGCTCTCCGAATTCGCCGCTAGCTCCACGGTCCTTCTCAGCTGCGAGTAGCAGCGCTCGCAGTACACAGAGCTTCGCAAGGCCCGAAGACCCGGAGGGAAGTATCGCACACGAAAATGTGCCAGGACAGAGACGTGTTCTACGTTGTCCCTTCTCGTCATGCAGTTTGTGCCTCTGCTGCTTCTGCTGTAGGGAATCGCTCCTTGAAAGACGAGCGAGAGCGTCCTTCCGGGTGCATTGCACTGAGTCGAGTGCTCGCTCGGGACTTTGCATTCGGGGCCAAGGCAAGAGGGCGTGCTTGCCCGCAGAACTGAGAACACGCTGTTGGGCAGAGCTGCAACTGACCGCTGGAGTTCAGCTCTCGCCGGACGGCAGAAGGCGAAGAACGAAGCCGCTTGCGAGCGGCGCAGTGCAGCGAAGAGCTCTCCGAATTCGCCGCTAGCTCCACGGTCCTTCTCAGCTGCGAGTAGCAGCGCTCGCAGTACACAGAGCTTCGCAAGGCCCGAAGACCCGGAGGGAAGTATCGCACAGGAAAATGTGCCAGGACAGAGACGTGTTCTACGTTGTCCCTTCTCGTCATGCAGTTTGTGCCTCTGCTGCTTCTGCTGTTAGGAATCGCTCCTTGAAAGACGAGCGAGAGCGTCCCTTCTGGGTGCATTGCACTGAGTCGAGTGCTCGCTCGGGACTTTGCTCTCGGGGCCAAGGCAAGAGGGCGTGCTTGCCCGCAGAACTGAGAACACGCTGTTGGGCAGAGTTGCACCTGACCGCTGGAGTTCAGCTCTCGCCGGACGGCAGAAGGCGAAGAACGAAGCCGCTTGCGAGCGGCGCAGTGCAGCGAAGAGCTCTCCGAATTCGCCGCTAGCTCCACGGTCCTTCTCAGCTGCGAGTAGCAGCGCTCGCAGTACACAGAGCTTCGCAAGGCCCGAAGACCCGGAGGGAAGTATCGCACACGAAAATGTGCCAGGACAGAGACGTGTTCTACGTTGTCCCTTCTCGTCATGCAGTTTGTGCCTCTGCTGCTTCTGCTGTTAGGAATCGCTCCTTGAAAGACGAGCGAGAGCGTCCTTCCGGGTGCATTGCACTGAGTCGAGTGCTCGCTCTGGACTTTGCTCTCGGGGCCAAGGCAAGAGGGCGTGCTTGCCCGCAGAACTGAGAACACGCTGTTGGGCAGAGCTGCAACTGACCGCTGGAGTTCAGCTCTCGCCGGACGGCAGAAGGCGAAGAACGAAGCCGCTTGCGAGCGGCGCAGTGCAGCGAAGAGCTCTCCGAATTCGCCGCTAGCTCCACGGTCCTTCTCAGCTGCGAGTAGCAGCGCTCGCAGTACACAGAGCTTCGCAAGGCCCGAAGACCCGGAGGGAAGTATCGCACAGGAAAATGTGCCAGGACAGAGACGTGTTCTACGTTGTCCCTTCTCGTCATGCAGTTTGTGCCTCTGCTGCTTCTGCTGTAGGGAATCGCTCCTTGAAAGGCGAGCGAGAGCGTCCTTCCGGGTGCATTGCACTGAGTCGAGTGCTCGCTCGGGACTTTGCATTCGGGTCCAAGGCAAGAGGGCGTGCTTGCCCGCAGAACTGAGAACACGCTGTTGGGCAGAGCTGCAGCTGACCGCTGGAGTTCAGCTCTCGGCGGACGGCAGATGGCGAAGAACGAAGCCGCTTGCGAGCGGCGCAGTGCAGCGAAGAGCTCTCCGAATTCGCCGCTAGCTCCACGGTCCTTCTCAGCTGCGAGTAGCAGCGCTCGCAGTACACAGAGCCTCGCAAGGCCCGAAGACCCGGAGGGAAGTATCGCACACGCAAATGTGCCAGGACAGAGACGTGTTCTACGTTGTCCCTTCTCGTCATGCAGTTTGTGCCTCTGCTGCTTCTGCTGTTAGGAATCGCTCCTTGAAAGGCGAGCGAGAGCGTCCTTCTGGGTGCATTGCACTGAGTCGAGTGCTCGCTCGGGACTTTGCACTCGGGGCCAAGGCAAGAGGGCGTGCTTGCCCGCAGAACTGAGAACACGCTGTTGGGCAGAGCTGCAACTGACCGCCGGAGTTCAGCTCTCGCCGGACGGCAGAAGGCGAAGAACGAAGCCGCTTGCGAGCGGCGCAGTGCAGCGAAGAGCTCTCCGAATTCGCCGCTAGCTCCACGGTCCTTCTCAGCTGCGAGTAGCAGCGCTCGCAGTACACAGAGCTTCGCAAGGCCCGAAGACCCGGAGGGAAGTATGGCACACGGAAATGTGCCAGGACAGAGACGTGTTCTACGTTGTCCCTTCTCGTCATGCAGTTTGTGCCTCTGCTGCTTCTGCTGTTAGGAATCGCTCCTTGAAAGGCGAGCGAGAGCGTCCTTCTGGGTGCATTGCACTGAGTCGAGTGCTCGCTCGGGACTTTGCACTCGGGGCCAAGGCAAGAGGGCGTGCTTGCCCGCAGAACTGAGAACACGCTGTTGGGCAGAGCTGCAAGTGACCGCCGGAGTTCAGCTCTCGGCGGACGGCAGAAGGCGAAGAACGAAGCCGCTTGCGAGCGGCGCAGTGCAGCGAAGAGCTCTCCGGATTCACCGCTAGCTCCACGGTCCTTCTCAGCTGCGAGTAGCAGCGCTCGCAGTACACCGAGCTTCGCAAGGCCCGAAGACCCGGAGGGAAGTATGGCACACGGAAATGTGCCAGGACAGAGACGTGTTCTACGTTGTCCCTTCTCGTCATGCAGTTTGTGCCTCTGCTGCTTCTGCTGTTGGGAATCGCTCCCTGAAAGGCGAGCGAGAGCGTCCTTCTGGGTGCATTGCACTGAGTCGAGTGCTCGCTCGGGACTTTGCACTCGGGGCCAAGGCAAGAGGGCGTGCTTGCCCGCAGAACTGAGAACACGCTGTTGGGCAGAGCTGCAGCTGACCGCCGGAGTTCAGCTCTCGGCGGACGGCAGAAGGCGAAGAACGAAGCCGCTTGCGAGCGGCGCAGTGCAGCGAAGAGCTCTCCGAATTCCCCGCTAGCTCCACGGTCCTTCTCAGCTGCGAGTAGCAGCGCTCGCAGTACACAGAGCTTCGCAAGGCCCGAAGACCCGGAGGGAAGTATCGCACACGGAAATGTGCCAGGACAGAGACGTGTTCTACGTTGTCCCTTCTCGTCATGCAGTTTGTGCCTCTGCTGCTTCTGCTGTTAGGAATCGCTCCTTGAAAGGCGAGCGAGAGCGTCCTTCTGGGTGCATTGCACTGAGTCGAGTGCTCGCTCGGGACTTTGCACTCGGGGCCAAGGCAAGAGGGCGTGCTTGCCCGCAGAACTGAGAACACGCTGTTGGGCAGAGCTGCAGCTGACCGCTGCAGTTCAGCTCTCGCCGGACGGCAGAAGGCGAAGAACGAAGCCGCTTGCGAGCGGCGCAGTGCAGCGAAGAGCTCTCCGAATTCGCCGCTAGCTCCACGGTCCTTCTCAGCTGCGAGTAGCAGCGCTCGCAGTACACAGAGCCTCGCAAGGCCCGAAGACCCGGAGGGAAGTATCGCACACGCAAATGTGCCAGGACAGAGACGTGTTCTACGTTGTCCCTTCTCGTCATGCAGTTTGTGCCTCTGCTGCTTCTGCTGTTAGGAATCGCTCCTTGAAAGGCGAGCGAGAGCGTCCTTCTGGGTGCATTGCACTGAGTCGAGTGCTCGCTCGGGACTTTGCACTCGGGGCCAAGGCAAGAGGGCGTGCTTGCCCGCAGAACTGAGAACACGCTGTTGGGCAGAGCTGCAGCTGACCGCTGGAGTTCAGCTCTCGCCGGACGGCAGAAGGCGAAGAACGAAGCCGCTTGCGAGCGGCGCAGTGCAGCGAAGAGCTCTCCGAATTCGCCGCTAGCTCCACGGTCCTTCTCAGCTGCGAGTAGCCGCGCTCGCAGTACACAGAGCCTCGCAAGGCCCGAAGACCCGGAGGGAAGTATCGCACACGAAAATGTGCCAGGACAGAGACGTGTTCTACGTTGTCCCTTCTCGTCATGCAGTTTTTGCCTCTGCTGCTTCTGCTGTTAGGAATCGCTCCTTGAAAGGCGAGCGAGAGCGTCCTTCTGGGTGCATTGCACTGAGTCGAGTGCTCGCTCGGGACTTTGCACTCGGGGCCAAGGCAAGAGGGCGTGCTTGCCCGCAGAACTGAGAACACGCTGTTGGGCAGAGCTGCACCTGACCGCTGGAGTTCAGCTCTCGCCGGACGGCAGAAGGCGAAGAACGAAGCCGCTTGCGAGCGGCGCAGTGCAGCGAAGAGCTCTCCGAATTCGCCGCTAGCTCCACGGTCCTTCTCAGCTGCGAGTAGCAGCGCTCGCAGTACACAGAGCCTCGCAAGGCCCGAAGACCCGGAGGGAAGTATCGCACACGAAAATGTGCCAGGACAGAGACGTGTTCTACGTTGTCCCTTCTCGTCATGCAGTTTGTGCCTCTGCTGCTTCTGCGGTTAGGAATCGCTCCTTGAAAGGCGAGCGAGAGCGTCCTTCTGGGTGCATTGCACTGAGTCGAGTGCTCGCTCGGGACTTTGCTCTCGGGGCCAAGGCAAGAGGGCGTGCTTGCCCGCAGAACTGAGAACACGCTGTTGGGCAGAGCTGCAGCTGACCGCTGGAGTTCAGCTCTCGCCGGACGGCAGAAGGCGAAGAACGAAGCCGCTTGCGAGCGGCGCAGTGCAGCGAAGAGCTCTCCGAATTCGCCGCTAGCTCCACGGTCCTTCTCAGCTGCGAGTAGCAGCGCTCGCAGTACACAGAGCCTCGCAAGGCCCGAAGACCCGGAGGGAAGTATCGCACACGCAAATGTGCCAGGACAGAGACGTGTTCTACGTTGTCCCTTCTCGTCATGCAGTTTGTGCCTCTGCTGCTTCTGCTGTTAGGAATCGCTCCTTGAAAGACGAGCGAGAGCGTCCCTTCTGGGTGCATTGCACTGAGTCGAGTGCTCGCTCGGGACTTTGCTCTCGGGGCCAAGGCAAGAGGGCGTGCTTGCCCGCAGAACTGAGAACACGCTGTTGGGCAGAGTTGCACCTGACCGCTGGAGTTCAGCTCTCGCCGGACGGCAGAAGGCGAAGAACGAAGCCGCTTGCGAGCGGCGCAGTGCAGCGAAGAGCTCTCCGAATTCGCCGCTAGCTCCACGGTCCTTCTCAGCTGCGAGTAGCAGCGCTCGCAGTACACAGAGCTTCGCAAGGCCCGAAGACCCGGAGGGAAGTATCGCACACGAAAATGTGCCAGGACAGAGACGTGTTCTACGTTGTCCCTTCTCGTCATGCAGTTTGTGCCTCTGCTGCTTCTGCTGTTAGGAATCGCTCCTTGAAAGACGAGCGAGAGCGTCCTTCCGGGTGCATTGCACTGAGTCGAGTGCTCGCTCGGGACTTTGCTCTCGGGGCCAAGGCAAGAGGGCGTGCTTGCCCGCAGAACTGAGAACACGCTGTTGGGCAGAGCTGCACCTGACCGCTGGAGTTCAGCTCTCGCCGGACGGCAGAAGGCGAAGAACGAAGCCGCTTGCGAGCGGCGCAGTGCAGCGAAGAGCTCTCCGAATTCGCCGCTAGCTCCACCGTCCTTCTCAGCTGCGAGTAGCAGCGCTCGCAGTACACAGAGCTTCGCAAGGCCCGAAGACCCGGAGGGAAGTATCGCACACGAAAATGTGCCAGGACAGAGACGTGTTCTACGTTGTCCCTTCTCGTCATGCAGTTTGTGCCTCTGCTGCTTCTGCTGTAGGGAATCGCTCCTTGAAAGGCGAGCGAGAGCGTCCTTCCGGGTGCATTGCACTGAGTCGAGTGCTCGCTCGGGACTTTGCATTCGGGGCCAAGGCAAGAGGGCGTGCTTGCCCGCAGAACTGAGAACACGCTGTTGGGCAGAGCTGCAACTGACCGCTGGAGTTCAGCTCTCGCCGGACGGCAGAAGGCGAAGAACGAAGCCGCTTGCGAGCGGCGCAGTGCAGCGAAGAGCTCTCCGAATTCGCCGCTAGCTCCACGGTCCTTCTCAGCTGCGAGTAGCAGCGCTCGCAGTACACAGAGCTTCGAAAGGCCCGAAGACCCGGAGGGAAGTATCGCACACGAAAATGTGCCAGGACAGAGACGTGTTCTACGTTGTCCCTTCTCGTCATGCAGTTTGTGCCTCTGCTGCTTCTGCTGTTAGGAATCGCTCCTTGAAAGACGAGCGAGAGCGTCCTTCCGGGTGCATTGCACTGAGTCGAGTGCTCGCTCGGGACTTTGCATTCGGGGCCAAGGCAAGAGGGCGTGCTTGCCCGCAGAACTGAGAACACGCTGTTGGGCAGAGCTGCAACTGACCGCTGGAGTTCAGCTCTTGCCGGACGGCAGAAGGCGAAGAACGAAGCCGCTTGCGAGCGGCGCAGTGCAGCGAAGAGCTCTCCGAATTCGCCGCTAGCTCCACGGTCCTTCTCAGCTGCGAGTAGCAGCGCTCGCAGTACACAGAGCTTCGCAAGGCCCGAAGACCCGGAGGGAAGTATCGCACACGAAAATGTGCCAGGACAGAGACGTGTTCTACGTTGTCCCTTCTCGTCATGCAGTTTGTGCCTCTGCTGCTTCTGCTGTTAGGAATCGCTCCTTGAAAGACGAGCGAGAGCGTCCTTCCGGGTGCATTGCACTGAGTCGAGTGCTCGCTCGGGACTTTGCTCTCGGGGCCAAGGCAAGAGGGCGTGCTTGCCCGCAGAACTGAGAACACGCTGTTGGGCAGAGCTGCACCTGACCGCTGGAGTTCAGCTCTCGCCGGACGGCAGAAGGCGAAGAACGAAGCCGCTTGCGAGCGGCGCAGTGCAGCGAAGAGCTCTCCGAATTCGCCGCTAGCTCCACGGTCCTTCTCAGCTGCGAGTAGCAGCGCTCGCAGTACACAGAGCTTCGCAAGGCCCGAAGACCCGGAGGGAAGTATCGCACACGAAAATGTGCCAGGACAGAGACGTGTTCTACGTTGTCCCTTCTCGTCATGCAGTTTGTGCCTCTGCTGCTTCTGCTGTTAGGAATCGCTCCTTGAAAGGCGAGCGAGAGCGTCCTTCCGGGTGCATTGCACTGAGTCGAGTGCTCGCTCGGGACTTTGCTCTCGGGGCCAAGGCAAGAGGGCGTGCTTGCCCGCAGAACTGAGAACACGCTGTTGGGCAGAGCTGCACCTGACCGCTGGAGTTCAGCTCTCGCCGGACGGCAGAAGGCGAAGAACGAAGCCGCTTGCGAGCGGCGCAGTGCAGCGAAGAGCTCTCCGAATTCGCCGCTAGCTCCACGGTCCTTCTCAGCTGCGAGTAGCAGCGCTCGCAGTACACAGAGCTTCGCAAGGCCCGAAGACCCGGAGGGAAGTATCGCACACGAAAATGTGCCAGGACAGAGACGTGTTCTACGTTGTCCCTTCTCGTCATGCAGTTTGTGCCTCTGCTGCTTCTGCTGTTAGGAATCGCTCCTTGAAAGACGAGCGAGAGCGTCCTTCCGGGTGCATTGCACTGAGTCGAGTGCTCGCTCGGGACTTTGCTCTCGGGGCCAAGGCAAGAGGGCGTGCTTGCCCGCAGAACTGAGAACACGCTGTTGGGCAGAGCTGCAACTGACCGCTGGAGTTCAGCTCTCGCCGGACAGCAGAAGGCGAAGAACGAAGCCGCTTGCGAGCGGCGCAGTGCAGCGAAGAGCTCTCCGAATTCGCCGCTAGCTCCACCGTCCTTCTCAGCTGCGAGTAGCAGCGCTCGCAGTACACAGAGCTTCGCAAGGCCCGAAGACCCGGAGGGAAGTATCGCACACGAAAATGTGCCAGGACAGAGACGTGTTCTACGTTGTCCCTTCTCGTCATGCAGTTTGTGCCTCTGCTGCTTCTGCTGTAGGGAATCGCTCCTTGAAAGGCGAGCGAGAGCGTCCTTCCGGGTGCATTGCACTGAGTCGAGTGCTCGCTAGGGACTTTGCTCTCGGGGCCAAGGCAAGAGGGCGTGCTTGCCCGCAGAACTGAGAACACGCTGTTGGGCAGAGCTGCAACTGACCGCTGGAGTTCAGCTCTCGCCGGACGGCAGAAGGCGAAGAACGAAGCCGCTTGCGAGCGGCGCAGTGCAGCGAAGAGCTCTCCGAATTCGCCGCTAGCTCCACGGTCCTTCTCAGCTGCGAGTAGCAGCGCTCGCAGTACACAGAGCTTCGCAAGGCCCGAAGACCCGGAGGGAAGTATCGCACACGAAAATGTGCCAGGACAGAGACGTGTTCTACGTTGTCCCTTCTCGTCATGCAGTTTGTGCCTCTGCTGCTTCTGCTGTAGGGAATCGCTCCTTGAAAGGCGAGCGAGAGCGTCCTTCCGGGTGCATTGCACTGAGTCGAGTGCTCGCTCGGGACTTTGCATTCGGGGCCAAGGCAAGAGGGCGTGCTTGCCCGCAGAACTGAGAACACGCTGTTGGGCAGAGCTGCAACTGACCGCTGGAGTTCAGCTCTCGCCGGACGGCAGAAGGCGAAGAACGAAGCCGCTTGCGAGCGGCGCAGTGCAGGGAAGAGCTCTCCGAATTCGCCGCTAGCTCCACGGTCCTTCTCAGCTGCGAGTAGCAGCGCTCGCAGTACACAGAGCTTCGCAAGGCCCGAAGACCCGGAGGGAAGTATCGCACACGAAAATGTGCCAGGACAGAGACGTGTTCTACGTTGTCCCTTCTCGTCATGCAGTTTGTGCCTCTGCTGCTTCTGCTGTAGGGAATCGCTCCTTGAAAGACGAGCGAGAGCGTCCTTCCGGGTGCATTGCACTGAGTCGAGTGCTCGCTCGGGACTTTGCATTCGGGGCCAAGGCAAGAGGGCGTGCTTGCCCGCAGAACTGAGAACACGCTGTTGGGCAGAGCTGCAACTGACCGCTGGAGTTCAGCTCTCGCCGGACGGCAGAAGGCGAAGAACGAAGCCGCTTGCGAGCGGCGCAGTGCAGCGAAGAGCTCTCCGAATTCGCCGCTAGCTCCACGGTCCTTCTCAGCTGCGAGTAGCAGCGCTCGCAGTACACAGAGCTTCGCAAGGCCCGAAGACCCGGAGGGAAGTATCGCACAGGAAAATGTGCCAGGACAGAGACGTGTTCTACGTTGTCCCTTCTCGTCATGCAGTTTGTGCCTCTGCTGCTTCTGCTGTTAGGAATCGCTCCTTGAAAGACGAGCGAGAGCGTCCCTTCTGGGTGCATTGCACTGAGTCGAGTGCTCGCTCGGGACTTTGCTCTCGGGGCCAAGGCAAGAGGGCGTGCTTGCCCGCAGAACTGAGAACACGCTGTTGGGCAGAGTTGCACCTGACCGCTGGAGTTCAGCTCTCGCCGGACGGCAGAAGGCGAAGAACGAAGCCGCTTGCGAGCGGCGCAGTGCAGCGAAGAGCTCTCCGAATTCGCCGCTAGCTCCACGGTCCTTCTCAGCTGCGAGTAGCAGCGCTCGCAGTACACAGAGCTTCGCAAGGCCCGAAGACCCGGAGGGAAGTATCGCACACGAAAATGTGCCAGGACAGAGACGTGTTCTACGTTGTCCCTTCTCGTCATGCAGTTTGTGCCTCTGCTGCTTCTGCTGTTAGGAATCGCTCCTTGAAAGACGAGCGAGAGCGTCCTTCCGGGTGCATTGCACTGAGTCGAGTGCTCGCTCGGGACTTTGCTCTCGGGGCCAAGGCAAGAGGGCGTGCTTGCCCGCAGAACTGAGAACACGCTGTTGGGCAGAGCTGCACCTGACCGCTGGAGTTCAGCTCTCGCCGGACGGCAGAAGGCGAAGAACGAAGCCGCTTGCGAGCGGCGCAGTGCAGCGAAGAGCTCTCCGAATTCGCCGCTAGCTCCACGGTCCTTCTCAGCTGCGAGTAGCAGCGCTCGCAGTACACAGAGCTTCGCAAGGCCCGAAGACCCGGAGGGAAGTATCGCACACGAAAATGTGCCAGGACAGAGACGTGTTCTACGTTGTCCCTTCTCGTCATGCAGTTTGTGCCTCTGCTGCTTCTGCTGTTAGGAATCGCTCCTTGAAAGACGAGCGAGAGCGTCCTTCCGGGTGCATTGCACTGAGTCGAGTGCTCGCTCGGGACTTTGCTCTCGGGGCCAAGGCAAGAGGGCGTGCTTGCCCGCAGAACTGAGAACACGCTGTTGGGCAGAGCTGCAACTGACCGCTGGAGTTCAGCTCTCGCCGGACGGCAGAAGGCGAAGAACGAAGCCGCTTGCGAGCGGCGCAGTGCAGCGAAGAGCTCTCCGAATTCGCCGCTAGCTCCACGGTCCTTCTCAGCTGCGAGTAGCAGCGCTCGCAGTACACAGAGCTTCGCAAGGCCCGAAGACCCGGAGGGAAGTATCGCACACGAAAATGTGCCAGGACAGAGACGTGTTCTACGTTGTCCCTTCTCGTCATGCAGTTTGTGCCTCTGCTGCTTCTGCTGTAGGGAATCGCTCCTTGAAAGGCGAGCGAGAGCGTCCTTCCGGGTGCATTGCACTGAGTCGAGTGCTCGCTCGGGACTTTGCATTCGGGGCCAAGGCAAGAGGGCGTGCTTGCCCGCAGAACTGAGAACACGCTGTTGGGCAGAGCTGCAACTGACCGCTGGAGTTCAGCTCTCGCCGGACGGCAGAAGGCGAAGAACGAAGCCGCTTGCGAGCGGCCGCAGTGCAGCGAAGAGCTCTCCGAATTCGCCGCTAGCTCCACGGTCCTTCTCAGCTGCGAGTAGCAGCGCTCGCAGTACACAGAGCTTCGCAAGGCCCGAAGACCCGGAGGGAAGTATCGCACACGAAAATGTGCCAGGACAGAGACGTGTTCTACGTTGTCCCTTCTCGTCATGCAGTTTGTGCCTCTGCTGCTTCTGCTGTTAGGATCGCTCCTTGAAAGACGAGCGAGAGCGTCCTTCCGGGTGCATTGCACTGAGTCGAGTGCTCGCTCGGGACTTTGCTCTCGGGGCCAAGGCAAGAGGGCGTGCTTGCCCGCAGAACTGAGAACACGCTGTTGGGCAGAGCTGCAACTGACCGCTGGAGTTCAGCTCTCGCCGGACAGCAGAAGGCGAAGAACGAAGCCGCTTGCGAGCGGCGCAGTGCAGCGAAGAGCTCTCCGAATTCGCCGCTAGCTCCACGGTCCTTCTCAGCTGCGAGTAGCAGCGCTCGCAGTACACAGAGCTTCGCAAGGCCCGAAGACCCGGAGGGAAGTATCGCACACGAAATTGTGCCAGGACAGAGACGTGTTCTACGTTGTCCCTTCTCGTCATGCAGTTTGTGCCTCTGCTGCTTCTGCTGTAGGGAATCGCTCCTTGAAAGGCGAGCGAGAGCGTCCTTCCGGGTGCATTGCACTGAGTCGAGTGCTCGCTCGGGACTTTGCATTCGGGGCCAAGGCAAGAGGGCGTGCTTGCCCGCAGAACTGAGAACACGCTGTTGGGCAGAGCTGCAACTGACCGCTGGAGTTCAGCTCTCGCCGGACGGCAGAAGGCGAAGAACGAAGCCGCTTGCGAGCGGCGCAGTGCAGGGAAGAGCTCTCCGAATTCGCCGCTAGCTCCACGGTCCTTCTCAGCTGCGAGTAGCAGCGCTCGCAGTACACAGAGCTTCGCAAGGCCCGAAGACCCGGAGGGAAGTATCGCACACGAAAATGTGCCAGGACAGAGACGTGTTCTACGTTGTCCCTTCTCGTCATGCAGTTTGTGCCTCTGCTGCTTCTGCTGTAGGGAATCGCTCCTTGAAAGACGAGCGAGAGCGTCCTTCCGGGTGCATTGCACTGAGTCGAGTGCTCGCTCGGGACTTTGCATTCGGGGCCAAGGCAAGAGGGCGTGCTTGCCCGCAGAACTGAGAACACGCTGTTGGGCAGAGCTGCAACTGACCGCTGGAGTTCAGCTCTCGCCGGACGGCAGAAGGCGAAGAACGAAGCCGCTTGCGAGCGGCGCAGTGCAGCGAAGAGCTCTCCGAATTCGCCGCTAGCTCCACGGTCCTTCTCAGCTGCGAGTAGCAGCGCTCGCAGTACACAGAGCTTCGCAAGGCCCGAAGACCCGGAGGGAAGTATCGCACACGAAAATGTGCCAGGACAGAGACGTGTTCTACGTTGTCCCTTCTCGTCATGCAGTTTGTGCCTCTGCTGCTTCTGCTGTAGGGAATCGCTCCTTCAAAGACGAGCGAGAGCGTCCTTCCGGTGCATTGCACTGAGTCGAGTGCTCGCTCGGGACTTTGCATTCGGGGCCAAGGCAAGAGGGCGTGCTTGCCCGCAGAACTGAGAACACGCTGTTGGGCAGAGCTGCAACTGACCGCTGGAGTTCAGCTCTCGCCGGACGGCAGAAGGCGAAGAACGAAGCCGCTTGCGAGCGGCGCAGTGCAGCGAAGAGCTCTCCGAATTCGCCGCTAGCTCCACGGTCCTTCTCAGCTGCGAGTAGCAGCGCTCGCAGTACACAGAGCTTCGCAAGGCCCGAAGACCCGGAGGGAAGTATCGCACAGGAAAATGTGCCAGGACAGAGACGTGTTCTACGTTGTCCCTTCTCGTCATGCAGTTTGTGCCTCTGCTGCTTCTGCTGTTAGGAATCGCTCCTTGAAAGACGAGCGAGAGCGTCCCTTCTGGGTGCATTGCACTGAGTCGAGTGCTTCGCTCGGGACTTTGCTCTCGGGGCCAAGGCAAGAGGGCGTGCTTGCCCGCAGAACTGAGAACACGCTGTTGGGCAGAGTTGCACCTGACCGCTGGAGTTCAGCTCTCGCCGGACGGCAGAAGGCGAAGAACGAAGCCGCTTGCGAGCGGCGCAGTGCAGCGAAGAGCTCTCCGAATTCGCCGCTAGCTCCACGGTCCTTCTCAGCTGCGAGTAGCAGCGCTCGCAGTACACAGAGCTTCGCAAGGCCCGAAGACCCGGAGGGAAGTATCGCACACGAAAATGTGCCAGGACAGAGACGTGTTCTACGTTGTCCCTTCTCGTCATGCAGTTTGTGCCTCTGCTGCTTCTGCTGTTAGGAATCGCTCCTTGAAAGACGAGCGAGAGCGTCCTTCCGGGTGCATTGCACTGAGTCGAGTGCTCGCTCGGGACTTTGCTCTCGGGGCCAAGGCAAGAGGGCGTGCTTGCCCGCAGAACTGAGAACACGCTGTTGGGCAGAGCTGCACCTGACCGCTGGAGTTCAGCTCTCGCCGGACGGCAGAAGGCGAAGAACGAAGCCGCTTGCGAGCGGCTCAGTGCAGCGAAGAGCTCTCCGAATTCGCCGCTAGCTCCACGGTCCTTCTCAGCTGCGAGTAGCAGCGCTCGCAGTACACAGAGCTTCGCAAGGCCCGAAGACCCGGAGGGAAGTATCGCACACGAAAATGTGCCAGGACAGAGACGTGTTCTACGTTGTCCCTTCTCGTCATGCAGTTTGTGCCTCTGCTGCTTCTGCTGTTAGGAATCGCTCCTTGAAAGACGAGCGAGAGCGTCCTTCCGGGTGCATTGCACTGAGTCGAGTGCTCGCTCGGGACTTTGCTCTCGGGGCCAAGGCAAGAGGGCGTGCTTGCCCGCAGAACTGAGAACACGCTGTTGGGCAGAGCTGCAACTGACCGCTGGAGTTCAGCTCTCGCCGGACGGCAGAAGGCGAAGAACGAAGCCGCTTGCGAGCGGCGCAGTGCAGCGAAGAGCTCTCCGAATTCGCCGCTAGCTCCACGGTCCTTCTCAGCTGCGAGTAGCAGCGCTCGCAGTACACAGAGCTTCGCAAGGCCCGAAGACCCGAGGGAAGTATCGCACAGGAAAATGTGCCAGGACAGAGACGTGTTCTACGTTGTCCCTTCTCGTCATGCAGTTTGTGCCTCTGCTGCTTCTGCTGTAGGGAATCGCTCCTTGAAAGGCGAGCGAGAGCGTCCTTCCGGGTGCATTGCACTGAGTCGAGTGCTCGCTCGGGACTTTGCATTCGGGCCAAGGCAAGAGGGCGTGCTTGCCCGCAGAACTGAGAACACGCTGTTGGGCAGAGCTGCAACTGACCGCTGGAGTTCAGCTCTCGCCGGACGGCAGAAGGCGAAGAACGAAGCCGCTTGCGAGCGGCGCAGTGCAGCGAAGAGCTCTCCGAATTCGCCGCTAGCTCCACGGTCCTTCTCAGCTGCGAGTAGCAGCGCTCGCAGTACACAGAGCTTCGCAAGGCCCGAAGACCCGGAGGGAAGTATCGCACACGAAAATGTGCCAGGACAGAGACGTGTTCTACGTTGTCCCTTCTCGTCATGCAGTTTGTGCCTCTGCTGCTTCTGCTGTTAGGAATCGCTCCTTGAAAGACGAGCGAGAGCGTCCTTCCGGGTGCATTGCACTGAGTCGAGTGCTCGCTCGGGACTTTGCTCTCGGGGCCAAGGCAAGAGGGCGTGCTTGCCCGCAGAACTGAGAACACGCTGTTGGGCAGAGCTGCAACTGACCGCTGGAGTTCAGCTCTCGCCGGACAGCAGAAGGCGAAGAACGAAGCCGCTTGCGAGCGGCGCAGTGCAGCGAAGAGCTCTCCGAATTCGCCGCTAGCTCCACCGTCTTCTCAGCTGCGAGTAGCAGCGCTCGCAGTACACAGAGCTTCGCAAGGCCCGAAGACCCGGAGGGAAGTATCGCACACGAAAATGTGCCAGGACAGAGACGTGTTCTACGTTGTCCCTTCTCGTCATGCAGTTTGTGCCTCTGCTGCTTCTGCTGTAGGGAATCGCTCCTTGAAAGGCGAGCGAGAGCGTCCTTCCGGGTGCATTGCACTGAGTCGAGTGCTCGCTAGGGACTTTGCTCTCGGGGCCAAGGCAAGAGGGCGTGCTTGCCCGCAGAACTGAGAACACGCTGTTGGGCAGAGCTGCAACTGACCGCTGGAGTTCAGCTCTCGCCGGACGGCAGAAGGCGAAGAACGAAGCCGCTTGCGAGCGGCGCAGTGCAGCGAAGAGCTCTCCGAATTCGCCGCTAGCTCCACGGTCCTTCTCAGCTGCGAGTAGCAGCGCTCGCAGTACACAGAGCTTCGCAAGGCCCGAAGACCCGGAGGGAAGTATCGCACACGAAAATGTGCCAGGACAGAGACGTGTTCTACGTTGTCCCTTCTCGTCATGCAGTTTGTGCCTCTGCTGCTTCTGCTGTAGGGAATCGCTCCTTGAAAGGCGAGCGAGAGCGTCCTTCCGGGTGCATTGCACTGAGTCGAGTGCTCGCTCGGGACTTTGCATTCGGGGCCAAGGCAAGAGGGCGTGCTTGCCCGCAGAACTGAGAACACGCTGTTGGGCAGAGCTGCAACTGACCGCTGGAGTTCAGCTCTCGCCGGACGGCAGAAGGCGAAGAACGAAGCCGCTTGCGAGCGGCGCAGTGCAGGGAAGAGCTCTCCGAATTCGCCGCTAGCTCCACGGTCCTTCTCAGCTGCGAGTAGCAGCGCTCGCAGTACACAGAGCTTCGCAAGGCCCGAAGACCCGGAGGGAAGTATCGCACACGAAAATGTGCCAGGACAGAGACGTGTTCTACGTTGTCCCTTCTCGTCATGCAGTTTGTGCCTCTGCTGCTTCTGCTGTAGGGAATCGCTCCTTGAAAGACGAGCGAGAGCGTCCTTCCGGGTGCATTGCACTGAGTCGAGTGCTCGCTCGGGACTTTGCATTCGGGGCCAAGGCAAGAGGGCGTGCTTGCCCGCAGAACTGAGAACACGCTGTTGGGCAGAGCTGCAACTGACCGCTGGAGTTCAGCTCTCGCCGGACGGCAGAAGGCGAAGAACGAAGCCGCTTGCGAGCGGCGCAGTGCAGCGAAGAGCTCTCCGAATTCGCCGCTAGCTCCACGGTCCTTCTCAGCTGCGAGTAGCAGCGCTCGCAGTACACAGAGCTTCGCAAGGCCCGAAGACCCGGAGGGAAGTATCGCACACGAAAATGTGCCAGGACAGAGACGTGTTCTACGTTGTCCCTTCTCGTCATGCAGTTTGTGCCTCTGCTGCTTCTGCTGTAGGGAATCGCTCCTTGAAAGACGAGCGAGAGCGTCCTTCCGGGTGCATTGCACTGAGTCGAGTGCTCGCTCGGGACTTTGCTCTCGGGGCCAAGGCAAGAGGGCGTGCTTGCCCGCAGAACTGAGAACACGCTGTTGGGCAGAGTTGCACCTGACCGCTGGAGTTCAGCTCTCGCCGGACGGCAGAAGGCGAAGAACGAAGCCGCTTGCGAGCGGCGCAGTGCAGCGAAGAGCTCTCCGAATTCGCCGCTAGCTCCACGGTCCTTCTCAGCTGCGAGTAGCAGCGCTCGCAGTACACAGAGCTTCGCAAGGCCCGAAGACCCGGAGGGAAGTATCGCACACGAAAATGTGCCAGGACAGAGACGTGTTCTACGTTGTCCCTTCTCGTCATGCAGTTTGTGCCTCTGCTGCTTCTGCTGTTAGGAATCGCTCCTTGAAAGACGAGCGAGAGCGTCCTTCCGGGTGCATTGCACTGAGTCGAGTGCTCGCTCGGGACTTTGCTCTCGGGGCCAAGGCAAGAGGGCGTGCTTGCCCGCAGAACTGAGAACACGCTGTTGGGAAGAGCTGCACCTGACCGCTGGAGTTCAGCTCTCGCCGGACGGCAGAAGGCGAAGAACGAAGCCGCTTGCGAGCGGCGCAGTGCAGCGAAGAGCTCTCCGAATTCGCCGCTAGCTCCACGGTCCTTCTCAGCTGCGAGTAGCAGCGCTCGCAGTACACAGAGCTTCGCAAGGCCCGAAGACCCGGAGGGAAGTATCGCACACGAAAATGTGCCAGGACAGAGACGTGTTCTACGTTGTCCCTTCTCGTCATGCAGTTTGTGCCTCTGCTGCTTCTGCTGTTAGGAATCGCTCCTTGAAAGACGAGCGAGAGCGTCCTTCCGGGTGCATTGCACTGAGTCGAGTGCTCGCTCGGGACTTTGCATTCGGGGCCAAGGCAAGAGGGCGTGCTTGCCCGCAGAACTGAGAACACGCTGTTGGGCAGAGCTGCAACTGACCGCTGGAGTTCAGCTCTTGCCGGACGGCAGAAGGCGAAGAACGAAGCCGCTTGCGAGCGGCGCAGTGCAGCGAAGAGCTCTCCGAATTCGCCGCTAGCTCCACGGTCCTTCTCAGCTGCGAGTAGCAGCGCTCGCAGTACACAGAGCTTCGCAAGGCCCGAAGACCCGGAGGGAAGTATCGCACAGGAAAATGTGCCAGGACAGAGACGTGTTCTACGTTGTCCCTTCTCGTCATGCAGTTTGTGCCTCTGCTGCTTCTGCTGTTAGGAATCGCTCCTTGAAAGACGAGCGAGAGCGTCCTTCCGGGTGCATTGCACTGAGTCGAGTGCTCGCTCGGGACTTTGCTCTCGGGGCCAAGGCAAGAGGGCGTGCTTGCCCGCAGAACTGAGAACACGCTGTTGGGCAGAGCTGCACCTGACCGCTGGAGTTCAGCTCTCGCCGGACGGCAGAAGGCGAAGAACGAAGCCGCTTGCGAGCGGCGCAGTGCAGCGAAGAGCTCTCCGAATTCGCCGCTAGCTCCACGGTCCTTCTCAGCTGCGAGTAGCAGCGCTCGCAGTACACAGAGCTTCGCAAGGCCCGAAGACCCGGAGGGAAGTATCGCACACGAAAATGTGCCAGGACAGAGACGTGTTCTACGTTGTCCCTTCTCGTCATGCAGTTTGTGCCTCTGCTGCTTCTGCTGTTAGGAATCGCTCCTTGAAAGACGAGCGAGAGCGTCCTTCCGGGTGCATTGCACTGAGTCGAGTGCTCGCTCGGGACTTTGCTCTCGGGGCCAAGGCAAGAGGGCGTGCTTGCCCGCAGAACTGAGAACACGCTGTTGGGCAGAGCTGCAACTGACCGCTGGAGTTCAGCTCTCGCCGGACGGCAGA
This sequence comes from Sturnus vulgaris, assembly GCF_052056855.1. Taxonomy (NCBI): domain Eukaryota; kingdom Metazoa; phylum Chordata; class Aves; order Passeriformes; family Sturnidae; genus Sturnus; species Sturnus vulgaris. The sequence goes on along the minus strand of NW_028276671.1, from coordinate 45,016 downwards.
AGGCGAAGAACGAAGCCGCTTGCGAGCGGCGCAGTGCAGCGAAGAGCTCTCCGAATTCGCCGCTAGCTCCACGGTCCTTCTCAGCTGCGAGTAGCAGCGCTCGCAGTACACAGAGCTTCGCAAGGCCCGAAGACCTTGAGGGAAGTATCGCACACGAAAATGTGCCAGGACAGAGACGTGTTCTACGTTGTCCCTTCTCGTCATGCAGTTTGTGCCTCTGCTGCTTCTGCTGTAGGGAATCGCTCCTTGAAAGGCGAGCGAGAGCGTCCTTCCGGGTGCATTGCACTGAGTCGAGTGCTCGCTCGGGACTTTGCATTCGGGGCCAAGGCAAGAGGGCGTGCTTGCCCGCAGAACTGAGAACACGCTGTTGGGCAGAGCTGCACCTGACCGCTGGAGTTCAGCTCTCGCCGGACGGCAGAAGGCGAAGAACGAAGCCGCTTGCGAGCGGCGCAGTGCAGGGAAGAGCTCTCCGAATTCGCCGCTAGCTCCACGGTCCTTCTCAGCTGCGAGTAGCAGCGCTCGCAGTACACAGAGCTTCGCAAGGCCCGAAGACCCGGAGGGAAGTATCGCACACGAAAATGTGCCAGGACAGAGACGTGTTCTACGTTGTCCCTTCTCGTCATGCAGTTTGTGCCTCTGCTGCTTCTGCTGTAGGGAATCGCTCCTTGAAAGACGAGCGAGAGCGTCCTTCCGGGTGCATTGCACTGAGTCGAGTGCTCGCTCGGGACTTTGCATTCGGGGCCAAGGCAAGAGGGCGTGCTTGCCCGCAGAACTGAGAACACGCTGTTGGGCAGAGCTGCAACTGACCGCTGGAGTTCAGCTCTCGCCGGACGGCAGAAGGCGAAGAACGAAGCCGCTTGCGAGCGGCGCAGTGCAGCGAAGAGCTCTCCGAATTCGCCGCTAGCTCCACGGTCCTTCTCAGCTGCGAGTAGCAGCGCTCGCAGTACACAGAGCTTCGCAAGGCCCGAAGACCCGGAGGGAAGTATCGCACAGGAAAATGTGCCAGGACAGAGACGTGTTCTACGTTGTCCCTTCTCGTCATGCAGTTTGTGCCTCTGCTGCTTCTGCTGTTAGGAATCGCTCCTTGAAAGACGAGCGAGAGCGTCCTTCCGGGTGCATTGCACTGAGTCGAGTGCTCGCTCGGGACTTTGCTCTCGGGGCCAAGGCAAGAGGGCGTGCTTGCCCGCAGAACTGAGAACACGCTGTTGGGCAGAGCTGCACCTGACCGCTGGAGTTCAGCTCTCGCCGGACGGCAGAAGGCGAAGAACGAAGCCGCTTGCGAGCGGCGCAGTGCAGCGAAGAGCTCTCCGAATTCGCCGCTAGCTCCACGGTCCTTCTCAGCTGCGAGTAGCAGCGCTCGCAGTACACAGAGCTTCGCAAGGCCCGAAGACCCGGAGGGAAGTATCGCACACGAAAATGTGCCAGGACAGAGACGTGTTCTACGTTGTCCCTTCTCGTCATGCAGTTTGTGCCTCTGCTGCTTCTGCTGTTAGGAATCGCTCCTTGAAAGGCGAGCGAGAGCGTCCTTCCGGGTGCATTGCACTGAGTCGAGTGCTCGCTCGGGACTTTGCTCTCGGGGCCAAGGCAAGAGGGCGTGCTTGCCCGCAGAACTGAGAACACGCTGTTGGGCAGAGCTGCACCTGACCGCTGGAGTTCAGCTCTCGCCGGACGGCAGAAGGCGAAGAACGAAGCCGCTTGCGAGCGGCGCAGTGCAGCGAAGAGCTCTCCGAATTCGCCGCTAGCTCCACGGTCCTTCTCAGCTGCGAGTAGCAGCGCTCGCAGTACACAGAGCTTCGCAAGGCCCGAAGACCCGGAGGGAAGTATCGCACACGAAAATGTGCCAGGACAGAGACGTGTTCTACGTTGTCCCTTCTCGTCATGCAGTTTGTGCCTCTGCTGCTTCTGCTGTTAGGAATCGCTCCTTGAAAGGCGAGCGAGAGCGTCCTTCCGGGTGCATTGCACTGAGTCGAGTGCTCGCTCGGGACTTTGCTCTCGGGGCCAAGGCAAGAGGGCGTGCTTGCCCGCAGAACTGAGAACACGCTGTTGGGCAGAGCTGCAACTGACCGCTGGAGTTCAGCTCTCGCCGGACAGCAGAAGGCGAAGAACGAAGCCGCTTGCGAGCGGCGCAGTGCAGCGAAGAGCTCTCCGAATTCGCCGCTAGCTCCACCGTCCTTCTCAGCTGCGAGTAGCAGCGCTCGCAGTACACAGAGCTTCGCAAGGCCCGAAGACCCGGAGGGAAGTATCGCACACGAAAATGTGCCAGGACAGAGACGTGTTCTACGTTGTCCCTTCTCGTCATGCAGTTTGTGCCTCTGCTGCTTCTGCTGTAGGGAATCGCTCCTTGAAAGGCGAGCGAGAGCGTCCTTCCGGGTGCATTGCACTGAGTCGAGTGCTCGCTCGGGACTTTGCTCTCGGGGCCAAGGCAAGAGGGCGTGCTTGCCCGCAGAACTGAGAACACGCTGTTGGGCAGAGCTGCAACTGACCGCTGGAGTTCAGCTCTCGCCGGACGGCAGAAGGCGAAGAACGAAGCCGCTTGCGAGCGGCGCAGTGCAGCGAAGAGCTCTCCGAATTCGCCGCTAGCTCCACGGTCCTTCTCAGCTGCGAGTAGCAGCGCTCGCAGTACACAGAGCTTCGCAAGGCCCGAAGACCCGGAGGGAAGTATCGCACACGAAAATGTGCCAGGACAGAGACGTGTTCTACGTTGTCCCTTCTCGTCATGCAGTTTGTGCCTCTGCTGCTTCTGCTGTAGGGAATCGCTCCTTGAAAGGCGAGCGAGAGCGTCCTTCCGGGTGCATTGCACTGAGTCGAGTGCTCGCTCGGGACTTTGCTCTCGGGGCCAAGGCAAGAGGGCGTGCTTGCCCGCAGAACTGAGAACACGCTGTTGGGCAGAGCTGCAACTGACCGCTGGAGTTCAGCTCTCGCCGGACGGCAGAAGGCGAAGAACGAAGCCGCTTGCGAGCGGCGCAGTGCAGCGAAGAGCTCTCCGAATTCGCCGCTAGCTCCACGGTCCTTCTCAGCTGCGAGTAGCAGCGCTCGCAGTACACAGAGCTTCGCAAGGCCCGAAGACCCGGAGGGAAGTATCGCACACGAAAATGTGCCAGGACAGAGACGTGTTCTACGTTGTCCCTTCTCGTCATGCAGTTTGTGCCTCTGCTGCTTCTGCTGTAGGTAATCGCTCCTTGAAAGACGAGCGAGAGCGTCCTTCCGGGTGCATTGCACTGAGTCGAGTGCTCGCTCGGGACTTTGCTCTCGGGGCCAAGGCAAGAGGGCGTGCTTGCCCGCAGAACTGAGAACACGCTGTTGGGCAGAGCTGCAACTGACCGCTGGAGTTCAGCTCTCGCCGGACGGCAGAAGGCGAAGAACGAAGCCGCTTGCGAGCGGCGCAGTGCAGCGAAGAGCTCTCCGAATTCGCCGCTAGCTCCACGGTCCTTCTCAGCTGCGAGTAGCAGCGCTCGCAGTACACAGAGCTTCGCAAGGCCCGAAGACCCGGAGGGAAGTATCGCACACGAAAATGTGCCAGGACAGAGACGTGTTCTACGTTGTCCCTTCTCGTCATGCAGTTTGTGCCTCTGCTGCTTCTGCTGTTAGGAATCGCTCCTTGAAAGACGAGCGAGAGCGTCCCTTCCGGGTGCATTGCACTGAGTCGAGTGCTCGCTCGGGACTTTGCTCTCGGGGCCAAGGCAAGAGGGCGTGCTTGCCCGCAGAACTGAGAACACGCTGTTGGGCAGAGCTGCAACTGACCGCTGGAGTTCAGCTCTCGCCGGACGGCAGAAGGCGAAGAACGAAGCCGCTTGCGAGCGGCGCAGTGCAGCGAAGAGCTCTCCGAATTCGCCGCTAGCTCCACGGTCCTTCTCAGCTGCGAGTAGCAGCGCTCGCAGTACACAGAGCTTCGCAAGGCCCGAAGACCCGGAGGGAAGTATCGCACACGAAAATGTGCCAGGACAGAGACGTGTTCTACGTTGTCCCTTCTCGTCATGCAGTTTGTGCCTCTGCTGCTTCTGCTGTTAGGAATCGCTCCTTGAAAGACGAGCGAGAGCGTCCTTCCGGGTGCATTGCACTGAGTCGAGTGCTCGCTCGGGACTTTGCTCTCGGGGCCAAGGCAAGAGGGCGTGCTTGCCCGCAGAACTGAGAACACGCTGTTGGGCAGAGCTGCACCTGACCGCTGGAGTTCAGCTCTCGCCGGACGGCAGAAGGCGAAGAACGAAGCCGCTTGCGAGCGGCGCAGTGCAGCGAAGAGCTCTCCGAATTCGCCGCTAGCTCCACCGTCCTTCTCAGCTGCGAGTAGCAGCGCTCGCAGTACACAGAGCTTCGCAAGGCCCGAAGACCCGGAGGGAAGTATCGCACACGAAAATGTGCCAGGACAGAGACGTGTTCTACGTTGTCCCTTCTCGTCATGCAGTTTGTGCCTCTGCTGCTTCTGCTGTTAGGAATCGCTCCTTGAAAGGCGAGCGAGAGCGTCCTTCCGGGTGCATTGCACTGAGTCGAGTGCTCGCTCGGGACTTTGCATTCGGGGCCAAGGCAAGAGGGCGTGCTTGCCCGCAGAACTGAGAACACGCTGTTGGGCAGAGCTGCACCTGACCGCTGGAGTTCAGCTCTCGCCGGACGGCAGAAGGCGAAGAACGAAGCCGCTTGCGAGCGGCGCAGTGCAGCGAAGAGCTCTCCGAATTCGCCGCTAGCTCCACGGTCCTTCTCAGCTGCGAGTAGCAGCGCTCGCAGTACACAGAGCTTCGCAAGGCCCGAAGACCCGGAGGGAAGTATCGCACACGAAAATGTGCCAGGACAGAGACGTGTTCTACGTTGTCCCTTCTCGTCATGCAGTTTGTGCCTCTGCTGCTTCTGCTGTTAGGAATCGCTCCTTGAAAGGCGAGCGAGAGCGTCCTTCCGGGTGCATTGCACTGAGTCGAGTGCTCGCTCGGGACTTTGCATTCGGGGCCAAGGCAAGAGGGCGTGCTTGCCCGCAGAACTGAGAACACGCTGTTGGGCAGAGCTGCAGCTGACCGCTGGAGTTCAGCTCTCGCCGGACGGCAGAAGGCGAAGAACGAAGCCGCTTGCGAGCGGCGCAGTGCAGCGAAGAGCTCTCCGAATTCGCCGCTAGCTCCACGGTCCTTCTCAGCTGCGAGTAGCAGCGCTCGCAGTACACAGAGCTTCGCAAGGCCCGAAGACCCGGAGGGAAGTATCGCACACGAAAATGTGCCAGGACAGAGACGTGTTCTACGTTGTCCCTTCTCGTCATGCAGTTTGTGCCTCTGCTGCTTCTGCTGTTAGGAATCGCTCCTTGAAAGGCGAGCGAGAGCGTCCTTCCGGGTGCATTGCACTGAGTCGAGTGCTCGCTCGGGACTTTGCATTCGGGGCCAAGGCAAGAGGGCGTGCTTGCCCGCAGAACTGAGAACACGCTGTTGGGCAGAGCTGCACCTGACCGCTGGAGTTCAGCTCTCGCCGGACGGCAGAAGGCGAAGAACGAAGCCGCTTGCGAGCGGCGCAGTGCAGCGAAGAGCTCTCCGAATTCGCCGCTAGCTCCACGGTCCTTCTCAGCTGCGAGTAGCAGCGCTCGCAGTACACAGAGCTTCGCAAGGCCCGAAGACCCGGAGGGAAGTATCGCACACGAAAATGTGCCAGGACAGAGACGTGTTCTACGTTGTCCCTTCTCGTCATGCAGTTTGTGCCTCTGCTGCTTCTGCTGTTAGGAATCGCTCCTTGAAAGGCGAGCGAGAGCGTCCTTCCGGGTGCATTGCACTGAGTCGAGTGCTCGCTCGGGACTTTGCATTCGGGGCCAAGGCAAGAGGGCGTGCTTGCCCGCAGAACTGAGAACACGCTGTTGGGCAGAGCTGCACCTGACCGCTGGAGTTCAGCTCTCGCCGGACGGCAGAAGGCGAAGAACGAAGCCGCTTGCGAGCGGCGCAGTGCAGCGAAGAGCTCTCCGAATTCGCCGCTAGCTCCACGGTCCTTCTCAGCTGCGAGTAGCAGCGCTCGCAGTACACAGAGCTTCGCAAGGCCCGAAGACCCGGAGGGAAGTATCGCACACGAAAATGTGCCAGGACAGAGACGTGTTCTACGTTGTCCCTTCTCGTCATGCAGTTTGTGCCTCTGCTGCTTCTGCTGTAGGGAATCGCTCCTTGAAAGGCGAGCGAGAGCGTCCTTCCGGGTGCATTGCACTGAGTCGAGTGCTCGCTCGGGACTTTGCTCTCGGGGCCAAGGCAAGAGGGCGTGCTTGCCCGCAGAACTGAGAACACGCTGTTGGGCAGAGCTGCACCTGACCGCTGGAGTTCAGCTCTCGCCGGACGGCAGAAGGCGAAGAACGAAGCCGCTTGCGAGCGGCGCAGTGCAGCGAAGAGCTCTCCGAATTCGCCGCTAGCTCCACGGTCCTTCTCAGCTGCGAGTAGCAGCGCTCGCAGTACACAGAGCTTCGCAAGGCCCGAAGACCCGGAGGGAAGTATCGCACACGAAAATGTGCCAGGACAGAGACGTGTTCTACGTTGTCCCTTCTCGTCATGCAGTTTGTGCCTCTGCTGCTTCTGCTGTTAGGAATCGCTCCTTGAAAGGCGAGCGAGAGCGTCCTTCCGGGTGCATTGCACTGAGTCGAGTGCTCGCTCGGGACTTTGCTCTCGGGGCCAAGGCAAGAGGGCGTGCTTGCCCGCAGAACTGAGAACACGCTGTTGGGCAGAGCTGCACCTGACCGCTGGAGTTCAGCTCTCGCCGGACGGCAGAAGGCGAAGAACGAAGCCGCTTGCGAGCGGCGCAGTGCAGCGAAGAGCTCTCCGAATTCGCCGCTAGCTCCACAGTCCTTCTCAGCTGCGAGTAGCAGCGCTCGCAGTACACAGAGCTTCGCAAGGCCCGAAGACCCGGAGGGAAGTATCGCACACGAAAATGTGCCAGGACAGAGACGTGTTCTACGTTGTCCCTTCTCGTCATGCAGTTTGTGCCTCTGCTGCTTCTGCTGTTAGGAATCGCTCCTTGAAAGACGAGCGAGAGCGTCCTTCCGGGTGCATTGCACTGAGTCGAGTGCTCGCTCGGGACTTTGCTCTCGGGGCCAAGGCAAGAGGGCGTGCTTGCCCGCAGAACTGAGAACACGCTGTTGGGCAGAGCTGCAACTGACCGCTGGAGTTCAGCTCTCGCCGGACGGCAGAAGGCGAAGAACGAAGCCGCTTGCGAGCGGCGCAGTGCAGCGAAGAGCTCTCCGAATTCGCCGCTAGCTCCACGGTCCTTCTCAGCTGCGAGTAGCAGCGCTCGCAGTACACAGAGCTTCGCAAGGCCCGAAGACCCGGAGGGAAGTATCGCACACGAAAATGTGCCAGGACAGAGACGTGTTCTACGTTGTCCCTTCTCGTCATGCAGTTTGTGCCTCTGCTGCTTCTGCTGTTAGGAATCGCTCCTTGAAAGACGAGCGAGAGCGTCCTTCCGGGTGCATTGCACTGAGTCGAGTGCTCGCTCGGGACTTTGCACTCGGGGCCAAGGCAAGAGGGCGTGCTTGCCCGCAGAACTGAGAACACGCTGATGGGCAGAGCTGCAACTGACCGCTGGAGTTCAGCTCTCGCCGGACGGCAGAAGGCGAAGAACGAAGCCGCTTGCGAGCGGCGCAGTGCAGCGAAGAGCTCTCCGAATTCGCCGCTAGCTCCACGGTCCTTCTCAGCTGCGAGTAGCAGCGCTCGCAGTACACAGAGCTTCGCAAGGCCCGAAGACCCGGAGGGAAGTATCGCACACGAAAATGTGCCAGGACAGAGACGTGTTCTACGTTGTCCCTTCTCGTCATGCAGTTTGTGCCTCTGCTGCTTCTGCTGTTAGGAATCGCTCCTTGAAAGACGAGCGAGAGCGTCCTTCCGGGTGCATTGCACTGAGTCGAGTGCTCGCTCGGGACTTTGCTCTCGGGGCCAAGGCAAGAGGGCGTGCTTGCCCGCAGAACTGAGAACACGCTGTTGGGCAGAGCTGCAACTGACCGCTGGAGTTCAGCTCTCGCCGGACGGCAGAAGGCGAAGAACGAAGCCGCTTGCGAGCGGCGCAGTGCAGCGAAGAGCTCTCCGAATTCGCCGCTAGCTCCACCGTCCTTCTCAGCTGCGAGTAGCAGCGCTCGCAGTACACAGAGCTTCGCAAGGCCCGAAGACCCGGAGGGAAGTATCGCACACGAAAATGTGCCAGGACAGAGACGTGTTCTACGTTGTCCCTTCTCGTCATGCAGTTTGTGCCTCTGCTGCTTCTGCTGTAGGGAATCGCTCCTTGAAAGACGAGCGAGAGCGTCCTTCCGGGTGCATTGCACTGAGTCGAGTGCTCGCTCGGGACTTTGCTCTCGGGGCCAAGGCAAGAGGGCGTGCTTGCCCGCAGAACTGAGAACACGCTGTTGGGCAGAGCTGCAACTGACCGCTGGAGTTCAGCTCTCGCCGGACGGCAGAAGGCGAAGAACGAAGCCGCTTGCGAGCGGCGCAGTGCAGCGAAGAGCTCTCCGAATTCGCCGCTAGCTCCACGGTCCTTCTCAGCTGCGAGTAGCAGCGCTCGCAGTACACAGAGCTTCGCAAGGCCCGAAGACCCGGAGGGAAGTATCGCACACGAAAATGTGCCAGGACAGAGACGTGTTCTACGTTGTCCCTTCTCGTCATGCAGTTTGTGCCTCTGCTGCTTCTGCTGTAGGGAATCGCTCCTTGAAAGACGAGCGAGAGCGTCCTTCCGGGTGCATTGCACTGAGTCGAGTGCTCGCTCGGGACTTTGCTCTCGGGGCCAAGGCAAGAGGGCGTGCTTGCCCGCAGAACTGAGAACACGCTGTTGGGCAGAGCTGCAACTGACCGCTGGAGTTCAGCTCTCGCCGGACGGCAGAAGGCGAAGAACGAAGCCGCTTGCGAGCGGCGCAGTGCAGCGAAGAGCTCTCCGAATTCGCCGCTAGCTCCACGGTCCTTCTCAGCTGCGAGTAGCAGCGCTCGCAGTACACAGAGCTTCGCAAGGCCCGAAGACCCGGAGGGAAGTATCGCACACGAAAATGTGCCAGGACAGAGACGTGTTCTACGTTGTCCCTTCTCGTCATGCAGTTTGTGCCTCTGCTGCTTCTGCTGTTAGGAATCGCTCCTTGAAAGACGAGCGAGAGCGTCCCTTCCGGGTGCATTGCACTGAGTCGAGTGCTCGCTCGGGACTTTGCTCTCGGGGCCAAGGCAAGAGGGCGTGCTTGCCCGCAGAACTGAGAACACGCTGTTGGGCAGAGCTGCAACTGACCGCTGGAGTTCAGCTCTCGCCGGACGGCAGAAGGCGAAGAACGAAGCCGCTTGCGAGCGGCGCAGTGCAGGGAAGAGCTCTCCGAATTCGCCGCTAGCTCCACGGTCCTTCTCAGCTGCGAGTAGCAGCGCTCGCAGTACACAGAGCTTCGCAAGGCCCGAAGACCCGGAGGGAAGTATCGCACACGAAAATGTGCCAGGACAGAGACGTGTTCTACGTTGTCCCTTCTCGTCATGCAGTTTGTGCCTCTGCTGCTTCTGCTGTTAGGAATCGCTCCTTGAAAGACGAGCGAGAGCGTCCTTCCGGGTGCATTGCACTGAGTCGAGTGCTCGCTCGGGACTTTGCTCTCGGGGCCAAGGCAAGAGGGCGTGCTTGCCCGCAGAACTGAGAACACGCTGTTGGGCAGAGCTGCAACTGACCGCTGGAGTTCAGCTCTCGCCGGACGGCAGAAGGCGAAGAACGAAGCCGCTTGCGAGCGGCGCAGTGCAGGGAAGAGCTCTCCGAATTCGCCGCTAGCTCCACGGTCCTTCTCAGCTGCGAGTAGCAGCGCTCGCAGTACACAGAGCTTCGCAAGGCCCGAAGACCCGGAGGGAAGTATCGCACACGAAAATGTGCCAGGACAGAGACGTGTTCTACGTTGTCCCTTCTCGTCATGCAGTTTGTGCCTCTGCTGCTTCTGCTGTTAGGAATCGCTCCTTGAAAGACGAGCGAGAGCGTCCTTCCGGGTGCATTGCACTGAGTCGAGTGCTCGCTCGGGACTTTGCTCTCGGGGCCAAGGCAAGAGGGCGTGCTTGCCCGCAGAACTGAGAACACGCTGTTGGGCAGAGCTGCACCTGACCGCTGGAGTTCAGCTCTCGCCGGACGGCAGAAGGCGAAGAACGAAGCCGCTTGCGAGCGGCGCAGTGCAGCGAAGAGCTCTCCGAATTCGCCGCTAGCTCCACGGTCCTTCTCAGCTGCGAGTAGCAGCGCTCGCAGTACACAGAGCTTCGCAAGGCCCGAAGACCCGGAGGGAAGTATCGCACACGAAAATGTGCCAGGACAGAGACGTGTTCTACGTTGTCCCTTCTCGTCATGCAGTTTGTGCCTCTGCTGCTTCTGCTGTTAGGAATCGCTCCTTGAAAGACGAGCGAGAGCGTCCTTCCGGGTGCATTGCACTGAGTCGAGTGCTCGCTCGGGACTTTGCTCTCGGGGCCAAGGCAAGAGGGCGGGCTTGCCCGCAGAACTGAGAACACGCTGTTGGGCAGAGCTGCACCTGACCGCTGGAGTTCAGCTCTCGCCGGACGGCAGAAGGCGAAGAACGAAGCCGCTTGCGAGCGGCGCAGTGCAGCGAAGAGCTCTCCGAATTCGCCGCTAGCTCCACGGTCCTTCTCAGCTGCGAGTAGCAGCGCTCGCAGTACACAGAGCTTCGCAAGGCCCGAAGACCCGGAGGGAAGTATCGCACACGAAAATGTGCCAGGACAGAGACGTGTTCTACGTTGTCCCTTCTCGTCATGCAGTTTGTGCCTCTGCGGCTTCTGCTGTTAGGAATCGCTCCTTGAAAGGCGAGCGAGAGCGTCCTTCCGGGTGCATTGCACTGAGTCGAGTGCTCGCTCGGGACTTTGCTCTCGGGGCCAAGGCAAGAGGGCGTGCTTGCCCGCAGAACTGAGAACACGCTGTTGGGCAGAGCTGCACCTGACCGCTGGAGTTCAGCTCTCGCCGGACGGCAGAAGGCGAAGAACGAAGCCGCTTGCGAGCGGCGCAGTGCAGCGAAGAGCTCTCCGAATTCGCCGCTAGCTCCACGGTCCTTCTCAGCTGCGAGTAGCAGCGCTCGCAGTACACAGAGCTTCGCAAGGCCCGAAGACCCGGAGGGAAGTATCGCACACGAAAATGTGCCAGGACAGAGACGTGTTCTACGTTGTCCCTTCTCGTCATGCAGTTTGTGCCTCTGCGGCTTCTGCTGTTAGGAATCGCTCCTTGAAAGGCGAGCGAGAGCGTCCTTCCGGGTGCATTGCACTGAGTCGAGTGCTCGCTCGGGACTTTGCTCTCGGGGCCAAGGCAAGAGGGCGTGCTTGCCCGCAGAACTGAGAACACGCTGTTGGGCAGAGCTGCACCTGACCGCTGGAGTTCAGCTCTCGCCGGACGGCAGAAGGCGAAGAACGAAGCCGCTTGCGAGCGGCGCAGTGCAGCGAAGAGCTCTCCGAATTCGCCGCTAGCTCCACGGTCCTTCTCAGCTGCGAGTAGCAGCGCTCGCAGTACACAGAGCTTCGCAAGGCCCGAAGACCCGGAGGGAAGTATCGCACACGAAAATGTGCCAGGACAGAGACGTGTTCTACGTTGTCCCTTCTCGTCATGCAGTTTGTGCCTCTGCTGCTTCTGCTGTAGGTAATCGCTCCTTGAAAGGCGAGCGAGAGCGTCCTTCCGGGTGCATTGCACTGAGTCGAGTGCTCGCTCGGGACTTTGCTCTCGGGGCCAAGGCAAGAGGGCGTGCTTGCCCGCAGAACTGAGAACACGCTGTTGGGCAGAGCTGCACCTGACCGCTGGAGTTCAGCTCTCGCCGGACGGCAGAAGGCGAAGAACGAAGCCGCTTGCGAGCGGCGCAGTGCAGCGAAGAGCTCTCCGAATTCGCCGCTAGCTCCACGGTCCTTCTCAGCTGCGAGTAGCAGCGCTCGCAGTACACAGAGCTTCGCAAGGCCCGAAGACCCGGAGGGAAGTATCGCACACGAAAATGTGCCAGGACAGAGACGTGTTCTACGTTGTCCCTTCTCGTCATGCAGTTTGTGCCTCTGCTGCTTCTGCTGTTAGGAATCGCTCCTTGAAAGGCGAGCGAGAGCGTCCTTCCGGGTGCATTGCACTGAGTCGAGTGCTCGCTCGGGACTTTGCATTCGGGGCCAAGGCAAGAGGGCGTGCTTGCCCGCAGAACTGAGAACACGCTGTTGGGCAGAGCTGCACCTGACCGCTGGAGTTCAGCTCTCGCCGGACGGCAGAAGGCGAAGAACGAAGCCGCTTGCGAGCGGCGCAGTGCAGCGAAGAGCTCTCCGAATTCGCCGCTAGCTCCACGGTCCTTCTCAGCTGCGAGTAGCAGCGCTCGCAGTACACAGAGCTTCGCAAGGCCCGAAGACCCGGAGGGAAGTATCGCACACGAAAATGTGCCAGGACAGAGACGTGTTCTACGTTGTCCCTTCTCGTCATGCAGTTTGTGCCTCTGCTGCTTCTGCTGTTAGGAATCGCTCCTTGAAAGGCGAGCGAGAGCGTCCTTCCGGGTGCATTGCACTGAGTCGAGTGCTCGCTCGGGACTTTGCATTCGGGGCCAAGGCAAGAGGGCGTGCTTGCCCGCAGAACTGAGAACACGCTGTTGGGCAGAGCTGCACCTGACCGCTGGAGTTCAGCTCTCGCCGGACGGCAGAAGGCGAAGAACGAAGCCGCTTGCGAGCGGCGCAGTGCAGCGAAGAGCTCTCCGAATTCGCCGCTAGCTCCACGGTCCTTCTCAGCTGCGAGTAGCAGCGCTCGCAGTACACAGAGCTTCGCAAGGCCCGAAGACCCGGAGGGAAGTATCGCACACGAAAATGTGCCAGGACAGAGACGTGTTCTACGTTGTCCCTTCTCGTCATGCAGTTTGTGCCTCTGCTGCTTCTGCTGTTAGGAATCGCTCCTTGAAAGACGAGCGAGAGCGTCCTTCCGGGTGCATTGCACTGAGTCGAGTGCTCGCTCGGGACTTTGCTCTCGGGGCCAAGGCAAGAGGGCGTGCTTGCCCGCAGAACTGAGAACACGCTGTTGGGCAGAGCTGCACCTGACCGCTGGAGTTCAGCTCTCGCCGGACGGCAGAAGGCGAAGAACGAAGCCGCTTGCGAGCGGCGCAGTGCAGCGAAGAGCTCTCCGAATTCGCCGCTACCTCCACGGTCCTTCTCAGCTGCGAGTAGCAGCGCTCGCAGTACACAGAGCTTCGCAAGGCCCGAAGACCCGGAGGGAAGTATCGCACACGAAAATGTGCCAGGACAGAGACGTGTTCTACGTTGTCCCTTCTCGTCATGCAGTTTGTGCCTCTGCTGCTTCTGCTGTTAGGAATCGCTCCTTGAAAGGCGAGCGAGAGCGTCCTTCCGGGTGCATTGCACTGAGTCGAGTGCTCGCTCGGGACTTTGCTCTCGGGGCCAAGGCAAGAGGGCGTGCTTGCCCGCAGAACTGAGAACACGCTGTTGGGCAGAGCTGCACCTGACCGCTGGAGTTCAGCTCTCGCCGGACGGCAGAAGGCGAAGAACGAAGCCGCTTGCGAGCGGCGCAGTGCAGCGAAGAGCTCTCCGAATTCGCCGCTAGCTCCACGGTCCTTCTCAGCTGCGAGTAGCAGCGCTCGCAGTACACAGAGCTTCGCAAGGCCCGAAGACCCGGAGGGAAGTATCGCACACGAAAATGTGCCAGGACAGAGACGTGTTCTACGTTGTCCCTTCTCGTCATGCAGTTTGTGCCTCTGCTGCTTCTGCTGTTAGGAATCGCTCCTTGAAAGGCGAGCGAGAGCGTCCTTCCGGGTGCATTGCACTGAGTCGAGTGCTCGCTCGGGACTTTGCATTCGGGGCCAAGGCAAGAGGGCGTGCTTGCCCGCAGAACTGAGAACACGCTGTTGGGCAGAGCTGCACCTGACCGCTGGAGTTCAGCTCTCGCCGGACGGCAGAAGGCGAAGAACGAAGCCGCTTGCGAGCGGCGCAGTGCAGCGAAGAGCTCTCCGAATTCGCCGCTAGCTCCACGGTCCTTCTCAGCTGCGAGTAGCAGCGCTCGCAGTACACAGAGCTTCGCAAGGCCCGAAGACCCGGAGGGAAGTATCGCACACGAAAATGTGCCAGGACAGAGACGTGTTCTACGTTGTCCCTTCTCGTCATGCAGTTTGTGCCTCTGCTGCTTCTGCTGTTAGGAATCGCTCCTTGAAAGACGAGCGAGAGCGTCCTTCCGGGTGCATTGCACTGAGTCGAGTGCTCGCTCGGGACTTTGCTCTCGGGGCCAAGGCAAGAGGGCGTGCTTGCCCGCAGAACTGAGAACACGCTGTTGGGCAGAGCTGCACCTGACCGCTGGAGTTCAGCTCTCGCCGGACGGCAGAAGGCGAAGAACGAAGCCGCTTGCGAGCGGCGCAGTGCAGCGAAGAGCTCTCCGAATTCGCCGCTAGCTCCACGGTCCTTCTCAGCTGCGAGTAGCAGCGCTCGCAGTACACAGAGCTTCGCAAGGCCCGAAGACCCGGAGGGAAGTATCGCACACGAAAATGTGCCAGGACAGAGACGTGTTCTACGTTGTCCCTTCTCGTCATGCAGTTTGTGCCTCTGCTGCTTCTGCTGTTAGGAATCGCTCCTTGAAAGGCGAGCGAGAGCGTCCTTCCGGGTGCATTGCACTGAGTCGAGTGCTCGCTCGGGACTTTGCTCTCGGGGCCAAGGCAAGAGGGCGTGCTTGCCCGCAGAACTGAGAACACGCTGTTGGGCAGAGCTGCACCTGACCGCTGGAGTTCAGCTCTCGCCGGACGGCAGAAGGCGAAGAACGAAGCCGCTTGCGAGCGGCGCAGTGCAGCGAAGAGCTCTCCGAATTCGCCGCTAGCTCCACGGTCCTTCTCAGCTGCGAGTAGCAGCGCTCGCAGTACACAGAGCTTCGCAAGGCCCGAAGACCCGGAGGGAAGTATCGCACACGAAAATGTGCCAGGACAGAGACGTGTTCTACGTTGTCCCTTCTCGTCATGCAGTTTGTGCCTCTGCTGCTTCTGCTGTAGGTAATCGCTCCTTGAAAGGCGAGCGAGAGCGTCCTTCCGGGTGCATTGCACTGAGTCGAGTGCTCGCTCGGGACTTTGCTCTCGGGGCCAAGGCAAGAGGGCGTGCTTGCCCGCAGAACTGAGAACACGCTGTTGGGCAGAGCTGCAACTGACCGCTGGAGTTCAGCTCTCGCCGGACGGCAGAAGGCGAAGAACGAAGCCGCTTGCGAGCGGCGCAGTGCAGCGAAGAGCTCTCCGAATTCGCCGCTAGCTCCACGGTCCTTCTCAGCTGCGAGTAGCAGCGCTCGCAGTACACAGAGCTTCGCAAGGCCCGAAGACCCGGAGGGAAGTATCGCACACGAAAATGTGCCAGGACAGAGACGTGTTCTACGTTGTCCCTTCTCGTCATGCAGTTTGTGCCTCTGCTGCTTCTGCTGTTAGGAATCGCTCCTTGAAAGACGAGCGAGAGCGTCCTTCCGGGTGCATTGCACTGAGTCGAGTGCTCGCTCGGGACTTTGCTCTCGGGGCCAAGGCAAGAGGGCGTGCTTGCCCGCAGAACTGAGAACACGCTGTTGGGCAGAGCTGCAACTGACCGCTGGAGTTCAGCTCTCGCCGGACGGCAGAAGGCGAAGAACGAAGCCGCTTGCGAGCGGCGCAGTGCAGCGAAGAGCTCTCCGAATTCGCCGCTAGCTCCACGGTCCTTCTCAGCTGCGAGTAGCAGCGCTCGCAGTACACAGAGCTTCGCAAGGCCCGAAGACCCGGAGGGAAGTATCGCACACGAAAATGTGCCAGGACAGAGACGTGTTCTACGTTGTCCCTTCTCGTCATGCAGTTTGTGCCTCTGCTGCTTCTGCTGTTAGGAATCGCTCCTTGAAAGACGAGCGAGAGCGTCCTTCCGGGTGCATTGCACTGAGTCGAGTGCTCGCTCGGGACTTTGCTCTCGGGGCCAAGGCAAGAGGGCGTGCTTGCCCGCAGAACTGAGAACACGCTGTTGGGCAGAGCTGCAACTGACCGCTGGAGTTCAGCTCTCGCCGGACGGCAGAAGGCGAAGAACGAAGCCGCTTGCGAGCGGCGCAGTGCAGCGAAGAGCTCTCCGAATTCGCCGCTAGCTCCACCGTCCTTCTCAGCTGCGAGTAGCAGCGCTCGCAGTACACAGAGCTTCGCAAGGCCCGAAGACCCGGAGGGAAGTATCGCACACGAAAATGTGCCAGGACAGAGACGTGTTCTACGTTGTCCCTTCTCGTCATGCAGTTTGTGCCTCTGCTGCTTCTGCTGTAGGGAATCGCTCCTTGAAAGGCGAGCGAGAGCGTCCTTCCGGGTGCATTGCACTGAGTCGAGTGCTCGCTCGGGACTTTGCTCTCGGGGCCAAGGCAAGAGGGCGTGCTTGCCCGCAGAACTGAGAACACGCTGTTGGGCAGAGCTGCAACTGACCGCTGGAGTTCAGCTCTCGCCGGACGGCAGAAGGCGAAGAACGAAGCCGCTTGCGAGCGGCGCAGTGCAGCGAAGAGCTCTCCGAATTCGCCGCTAGCTCCACGGTCCTTCTCAGCTGCGAGTAGCAGCGCTCGCAGTACACAGAGCTTCGCAAGGCCCGAAGACCCGGAGGGAAGTATCGCACACGAAAATGTGCCAGGACAGAGACGTGTTCTACGTTGTCCCTTCTCGTCATGCAGTTTGTGCCTCTGCTGCTTCTGCTGTAGGGAATCGCTCCTTGAAAGGCGAGCGAGAGCGTCCTTCCGGGTGCATTGCACTGAGTCGAGTGCTCGCTCGGGACTTTGCTCTCGGGGCCAAGGCAAGAGGGCGTGCTTGCCCGCAGAACTGAGAACACGCTGTTGGGCAGAGCTGCAACTGACCGCTGGAGTTCAGCTCTCGCCGGACGGCAGAAGGCGAAGAACGAAGCCGCTTGCGAGCGGCGCAGTGCAGGGAAGAGCTCTCCGAATTCGCCGCTAGCTCCACGGTCCTTCTCAGCTGCGAGTAGCAGCGCTCGCAGTACACAGAGCTTCGCAAGGCCCGAAGACCCGGAGGGAAGTATCGCACACGAAAATGCGCCAGGACAGAGACGTGTTCTACGTTGTCCCTTCTCGTCATGCAGTTTGTGCCTCTGCTGCTTCTGCTGTTAGGAATCGCTCCTTGAAAGACGAGCGAGAGCGTCCTTCCGGGTGCATTGCACTGAGTCGAGTGCTCGCTCGGGACTTTGCTCTCGGGGCCAAGGCAAGAGGGCGTGCTTGCCCGCAGAACTGAGAACACGCTGTTGGGCAGAGCTGCACCTGACCGCTGGAGTTCAGCTCTCGCCGGACGGCAGAAGGCGAAGAACGAAGCCGCTTGCGAGCGGCGCAGTGCAGCGAAGAGCTCTCCGAATTCGCCGCTAGCTCCACGGTCCTTCTCAGCTGCGAGTAGCAGCGCTCGCAGTACACAGAGCTTCGCAAGGCCCGAAGACCCGGAGGGAAGTATCGCACACGAAAATGTGCCAGGACAGAGACGTGTTCTACGTTGTCCCTTCTCGTCATGCAGTTTGTGCCTCTGCTGCTTCTGCTGTTAGGAATCGCTCCTTGAAAGGCGAGCGAGAGCGTCCTTCCGGGTGCATTGCACTGAGTCGAGTGCTCGCTCGGGACTTTGCATTCGGGGCCAAGGCAAGAGGGCGTGCTTGCCCGCAGAACTGAGAACACGCTGTTGGGCAGAGCTGCACCTGACCGCTGGAGTTCAGCTCTCGCCGGACGGCAGAAGGCGAAGAACGAAGCCGCTTGCGAGCGGCGCAGTGCAGCGAAGAGCTCTCCGAATTCGCCGCTAGCTCCACGGTCCTTCTCAGCTGCGAGTAGCAGCGCTCGCAGTACACAGAGCTTCGCAAGGCCCGAAGACCCGGAGGGAAGTATCGCACACGAAAATGTGCCAGGACAGAGACGTGTTCTACGTTGTCCCTTCTCGTCATGCAGTTTGTGCCTCTGCTGCTTCTGCTGTTAGGAATCGCTCCTTGAAAGACGAGCGAGAGCGTCCTTCCGGGTGCATTGCACTGAGTCGAGTGCTCGCTCGGGACTTTGCTCTCGGGGCCAAGGCAAGAGGGCGTGCTTGCCCGCAGAACTGAGAACACGCTGTTGGGCAGAGCTGCACCTGACCGCTGGAGTTCAGCTCTCGCCGGACGGCAGAAGGCGAAGAACGAAGCCGCTTGCGAGCGGCGCAGTGCAGCGAAGAGCTCTCCGAATTCGCCGCTAGCTCCACGGTCCTTCTCAGCTGCGAGTAGCAGCGCTCGCAGTACACAGAGCTTCGCAAGGCCCGAAGACCCGGAGGGAAGTATCGCACACGAAAATGTGCCAGGACAGAGACGTGTTCTACGTTGTCCCTTCTCGTCATGCAGTTTGTGCCTCTGCTGCTTCTGCTGTTAGGAATCGCTCCTTGAAAGGCGAGCGAGAGCGTCCTTCCGGGTGCATTGCACTGAGTCGAGTGCTCGCTCGGGACTTTGCATTCGGGGCCAAGGCAAGAGGGCGTGCTTGCCCGCAGAACTGAGAACACGCTGTTGGGCAGAGCTGCACCTGACCGCTGGAGTTCAGCTCTCGCCGGACGGCAGAAGGCGAAGAACGAAGCCGCTTGCGAGCGGCGCAGTGCAGCGAAGAGCTCTCCGAATTCGCCGCTAGCTCCACGGTCCTTCTCAGCTGCGAGTAGCAGCGCTCGCAGTACACAGAGCTTCGCAAGGCCCGAAGACCCGGAGGGAAGTATCGCACACGAAAATGTGCCAGGACAGAGACGTGTTCTACGTTGTCCCTTCTCGTCATGCAGTTTGTGCCTCTGCTGCTTCTGCTGTTAGGAATCGCTCCTTGAAAGGCGAGCGAGAGCGTCCTTCCGGGTGCATTGCACTGAGTCGAGTGCTCGCTCGGGACTTTGCATTCGGGGCCAAGGCAAGAGGGCGTGCTTGCCCGCAGAACTGAGAACACGCTGTTGGGCAGAGCTGCACCTGACCGCTGGAGTTCAGCTCTCGCCGGACGGCAGAAGGCGAAGAACGAAGCCGCTTGCGAGCGGCGCAGTGCAGCGAAGAGCTCTCCGAATTCGCCGCTAGCTCCACGGTCCTTCTCAGCTGCGAGTAGCAGCGCTCGCAGTACACAGAGCTTCGCAAGGCCCGAAGACCCGGAGGGAAGTATCGCACACGAAAATGTGCCAGGACAGAGACGTGTTCTACGTTGTCCCTTCTCGTCATGCAGTTTGTGCCTCTGCTGCTTCTGCTGTTAGGAATCGCTCCTTGAAAGGCGAGCGAGAGCGTCCTTCCGGGTGCATTGCACTGAGTCGAGTGCTCGCTCGGGACTTTGCATTCGGGGCCAAGGCAAGAGGGCGTGCTTGCCCGCAGAACTGAGAACACGCTGTTGGGCAGAGCTGCACCTGACCGCTGGAGTTCAGCTCTCGCCGGACGGCAGAAGGCGAAGAACGAAGCCGCTTGCGAGCGGCGCAGTGCAGCGAAGAGCTCTCCGAATTCGCCGCTAGCTCCACGGTCCTTCTCAGCTGCGAGTAGCAGCGCTCGCAGTACACAGAGCTTCGCAAGGCCCGAAGACCCGGAGGGAAGTATCGCACACGAAAATGTGCCAGGACAGAGACGTGTTCTACGTTGTCCCTTCTCGTCATGCAGTTTGTGCCTCTGCTGCTTCTGCTGTTAGGAATCGCTCCTTGAAAGACGAGCGAGAGCGTCCTTCCGGGTGCATTGCACTGAGTCGAGTGCTCGCTCGGGACTTTGCTCTCGGGGCCAAGGCAAGAGGGCGTGCTTGCCCGCAGAACTGAGAACACGCTGTTGGGCAGAGCTGCACCTGACCGCTGGAGTTCAGCTCTCGCCGGACGGCAGAAGGCGAAGAACGAAGCCGCTTGCGAGCGGCGCAGTGCAGCGAAGAGCTCTCCGAATTCGCCGCTAGCTCCACGGTCCTTCTCAGCTGCGAGTAGCAGCGCTCGCAGTACACAGAGCTTCGCAAGGCCCGAAGACCCGGAGGGAAGTATCGCACACGAAAATGTGCCAGGACAGAGACGTGTTCTACGTTGTCCCTTCTCGTCATGCAGTTTGTGCCTCTGCTGCTTCTGCTGTTAGGAATCGCTCCTTGAAAGGCGAGCGAGAGCGTCCTTCCGGGTGCATTGCACTGAGTCGAGTGCTCGCTCGGGACTTTGCTCTCGGGGCCAAGGCAAGAGGGCGTGCTTGCCCGCAGAACTGAGAACACGCTGTTGGGCAGAGCTGCACCTGACCGCTGGAGTTCAGCTCTCGCCGGACGGCAGAAGGCGAAGAACGAAGCCGCTTGCGAGCGGCGCAGTGCAGCGAAGAGCTCTCCGAATTCGCCGCTAGCTCCACGGTCCTTCTCAGCTGCGAGTAGCAGCGCTCGCAGTACACAGAGCTTCGCAAGGCCCGAAGACCCGGAGGGAAGTATCGCACACGAAAATGTGCCAGGACAGAGACGTGTTCTACGTTGTCCCTTCTCGTCATGCAGTTTGTGCCTCTGCTGCTTCTGCTGTTAGGAATCGCTCCTTGAAAGGCGAGCGAGAGCGTCCTTCCGGGTGCATTGCACTGAGTCGAGTGCTCGCTCGGGACTTTGCTCTCGGGGCCAAGGCAAGAGGGCGTGCTTGCCCGCAGAACTGAGAACACGCTGTTGGGCAGAGCTGCAACTGACCGCTGGAGTTCAGCTCTCGCCGGACGGCAGAAGGCGAAGAACGAAGCCGCTTGCGAGCGGCGCAGTGCAGCGAAGAGCTCTCCGAATTCGCCGCTAGCTCCACGGTCCTTCTCAGCTGCGAGTAGCAGCGCTCGCAGTACACAGAGCTTCGCAAGGCCCGAAGACCCGGAGGGAAGTATCGCACACGAAAATGTGCCAGGACAGAGACGTGTTCTACGTTGTCCCTTCTCGTCATGCAGTTTGTGCCTCTGCTGCTTCTGCTGTTAGGAATCGCTCCTTGAAAGGCGAGCGAGAGCGTCCTTCCGGGTGCATTGCACTGAGTCGAGTGCTCGCTCGGGACTTTGCTCTCGGGGCCAAGGCAAGAGGGCGTGCTTGCCCGCAGAACTGAGAACACGCTGTTGGGCAGAGCTGCACCTGACCGCTGGAGTTCAGCTCTCGCCGGACGGCAGAAGGCGAAGAACGAAGCCGCTTGCGAGCGGCGCAGTGCAGCGAAGAGCTCTCCGAATTCGCCGCTAGCTCCACGGTCCTTCTCAGCTGCGAGTAGCAGCGCTCGCAGTACACAGAGCTTCGCAAGGCCCGAAGACCCGGAGGGAAGTATCGCACACGAAAATGTGCCAGGACAGAGACGTGTTCTACGTTGTCCCTTCTCGTCATGCAGTTTGTGCCTCTGCTGCTTCTGCTGTTAGGAATCGCTCCTTGAAAGGCGAGCGAGAGCGTCCTTCCGGGTGCATTGCACTGAGTCGAGTGCTCGCTCGGGACTTTGCATTCGGGGCCAAGGCAAGAGGGCGTGCTTGCCCGCAGAACTGAGAACACGCTGTTGGGCAGAGCTGCACCTGACCGCTGGAGTTCAGCTCTCGCCGGACGGCAGAAGGCGAAGAACGAAGCCGCTTGCGAGCGGCGCAGTGCAGCGAAGAGCTCTCCGAATTCGCCGCTAGCTCCACGGTCCTTCTCAGCTGCGAGTAGCAGCGCTCGCAGTACACAGAGCTTCGCAAGGCCCGAAGACCCGGAGGGAAGTATCGCACACGAAAATGTGCCAGGACAGAGACGTGTTCTACGTTGTCCCTTCTCGTCATGCAGTTTGTGCCTCTGCTGCTTCTGCTGTTAGGAATCGCTCCTTGAAAGGCGAGCGAGAGCGTCCTTCCGGGTGCATTGCACTGAGTCGAGTGCTCGCTCGGGACTTTGCATTCGGGGCCAAGGCAAGAGGGCGTGCTTGCCCGCAGAACTGAGAACACGCTGTTGGGCAGAGCTGCACCTGACCGCTGGAGTTCAGCTCTCGCCGGACGGCAGAAGGCGAAGAACGAAGCCGCTTGCGAGCGGCGCAGTGCAGCGAAGAGCTCTCCGAATTCGCCGCTAGCTCCACGGTCCTTCTCAGCTGCGAGTAGCAGCGCTCGCAGTACACAGAGCTTCGCAAGGCCCGAAGACCCGGAGGGAAGTATCGCACACGAAAATGTGCCAGGACAGAGACGTGTTCTACGTTGTCCCTTCTCGTCATGCAGTTTGTGCCTCTGCTGCTTCTGCTGTTAGGAATCGCTCCTTGAAAGGCGAGCGAGAGCGTCCTTCCGGGTGCATTGCACTGAGTCGAGTGCTCGCTCGGGACTTTGCTCTCGGGGCCAAGGCAAGAGGGCGTGCTTGCCCGCAGAACTGAGAACACGCTGTTGGGCAGAGCTGCACCTGACCGCTGGAGTTCAGCTCTCGCCGGACGGCAGAAGGCGAAGAACGAAGCCGCTTGCGAGCGGCGCAGTGCAGCGAAGAGCTCTCCGAATTCGCCGCTAGCTCCACGGTCCTTCTCAGCTGCGAGTAGCAGCGCTCGCAGTACACAGAGCTTCGCAAGGCCCGAAGACCCGGAGGGAAGTATCGCACACGAAAATGTGCCAGGACAGAGACGTGTTCTACGTTGTCCCTTCTCGTCATGCAGTTTGTGCCTCTGCTGCTTCTGCTGTTAGGAATCGCTCCTTGAAAGACGAGCGAGAGCGTCCTTCCGGGTGCATTGCACTGAGTCGAGTGCTCGCTCGGGACTTTGCTCTCGGGGCCAAGGCAAGAGGGCGTGCTTGCCCGCAGAACTGAGAACACGCTGTTGGGCAGAGCTGCAACTGACCGCTGGAGTTCAGCTCTCGCCGGACGGCAGAAGGCGAAGAACGAAGCCGCTTGCGAGCGGCGCAGTGCAGCGAAGAGCTCTCCGAATTCGCCGCTAGCTCCACGGTCCTTCTCAGCTGCGAGTAGCAGCGCTCGCAGTACACAGAGCTTCGCAAGGCCCGAAGACCCGGAGGGAAGTATCGCACACGAAAATGTGCCAGGACAGAGACGTGTTCTACGTTGTCCCTTCTCGTCATGCAGTTTGTGCCTCTGCTGCTTCTGCTGTTAGGAATCGCTCCTTGAAAGACGAGCGAGAGCGTCCTTCCGGGTGCATTGCACTGAGTCGAGTGCTCGCTCGGGACTTTGCTCTCGGGGCCAAGGCAAGAGGGCGTGCTTGCCCGCAGAACTGAGAACACGCTGTTGGGCAGAGCTGCAACTGACCGCTGGAGTTCAGCTCTCGCCGGACGGCAGAAGGCGAAGAACGAAGCCGCTTGCGAGCGGCGCAGTGCAGCGAAGAGCTCTCCGAATTCGCCGCTAGCTCCACGGTCCTTCTCAGCTGCGAGTAGCAGCGCTCGCAGTACACAGAGCTTCGCAAGGCCCGAAGACCCGGAGGGAAGTATCGCACACGAAAATGTGCCAGGACAGAGACGTGTTCTACGTTGTCCCTTCTCGTCATGCAGTTTGTGCCTCTGCTGCTTCTGCTGTAGGGAATCGCTCCTTGAAAGGCGAGCGAGAGCGTCCTTCCGGGTGCATTGCACTGAGTCGAGTGCTCGCTCGGGACTTTGCTCTCGGGGCCAAGGCAAGAGGGCGTGCTTGCCCGCAGAACTGAGAACACGCTGTTGGGCAGAGCTGCAACTGACCGCTGGAGTTCAGCTCTCGCCGGACGGCAGAAGGCGAAGAACGAAGCCGCTTGCGAGCGGCGCAGTGCAGCGAAGAGCTCTCCGAATTCGCCGCTAGCTCCACGGTCCTTCTCAGCTGCGAGTAGCAGCGCTCGCAGTACACAGAGCTTCGCAAGGCCCGAAGACCCGGAGGGAAGTATCGCACACGAAAATGTGCCAGGACAGAGACGTGTTCTACGTTGTCCCTTCTCGTCATGCAGTTTGTGCCTCTGCTGCTTCTGCTGTAGGGAATCGCTCCTTGAAAGGCGAGCGAGAGCGTCCTTCCGGGTGCATTGCACTGAGTCGAGTGCTCGCTCGGGACTTTGCTCTCGGGGCCAAGGCAAGAGGGCGTGCTTGCCCGCAGAACTGAGAACACGCTGTTGGGCAGAGCTGCAACTGACCGCTGGAGTTCAGCTCTCGCCGGACGGCAGAAGGCGAAGAACGAAGCCGCTTGCGAGCGGCGCAGTGCAGCGAAGAGCTCTCCGAATTCGCCGCTAGCTCCACGGTCCTTCTCAGCTGCGAGTAGCAGCGCTCGCAGTACACAGAGCTTCGCAAGGCCCGAAGACCCGGAGGGAAGTATCGCACACGAAAATGTGCCAGGACAGAGACGTGTTCTACGTTGTCCCTTCTCGTCATGCAGTTTGTGCCTCTGCTGCTTCTGCTGTAGGGAATCGCTCCTTGAAAGACGAGCGAGAGCGTCCTTCCGGGTGCATTGCACTGAGTCGAGTGCTCGCTCGGGACTTTGCTCTCGGGGCCAAGGCAAGAGGGCGTGCTTGCCCGCAGAACTGAGAACACGCTGTTGGGCAGAGCTGCAACTGACCGCTGGAGTTCAGCTCTCGCCGGACGGCAGAAGGCGAAGAACGAAGCCGCTTGCGAGCGGCGCAGTGCAGCGAAGAGCTCTCCGAATTCGCCGCTAGCTCCACGGTCCTTCTCAGCTGCGAGTAGCAGCGCTCGCAGTACACAGAGCTTCGCAAGGCCCGAAGACCCGGAGGGAAGTATCGCACACGAAAATGTGCCAGGACAGAGACGTGTTCTACGTTGTCCCTTCTCGTCATGCAGTTTGTGCCTCTGCTGCTTCTGCTGTAGGGAATCGCTCCTTGAAAGACGAGCGAGAGCGTCCTTCCGGGTGCATTGCACTGAGTCGAGTGCTCGCTCGGGACTTTGCTCTCGGGCCAAGGCAAGAGGGCGTGCTTGCCCGCAGAACTGAGAACACGCTGTTGGGCAGAGCTGCAACTGACCGCTGGAGTTCAGCTCTCGCCGGACGGCAGAAGGCGAAGAACGAAGCCGCTTGCGAGCGGCGCAGTGCAGGGAAGAGCTCTCCGAATTCGCCGCTAGCTCCACGGTCCTTCTCAGCTGCGAGTAGCAGCGCTCGCAGTACACAGAGCTTCGCAAGGCCCGAAGACCCGGAGGGAAGTATCGCACACGAAAATGTGCCAGGACAGAGACGTGTTCTACGTTGTCCCTTCTCGTCATGCAGTTTGTGCCTCTGCGGCTTCTGCTGTCTAGGAATCGCTCCTTGAAAGGCGAGCGAGAGCGTCCTTCCGGGTGCATTGCACTGAGTCGAGTGCTCGCTCGGGACTTTGCTCTCGGGGCCAAGGCAAGAGGGCGTGCTTGCCCGCAGAACTGAGAACACGCTGTTGGGCAGAGCTGCAACTGACCGCTGGAGTTCAGCTCTCGCCGGACGGCAGAAGGCGAAGAACGAAGCCGCTTGCGAGCGGCGCAGTGCAGGGAAGAGCTCTCCGAATTCGCCGCTAGCTCCACGGTCCTTCTCAGCTGCGAGTAGCAGCGCTCGCAGTACACAGAGCTTCGCAAGGCCCGAAGACCCGGAGGGAAGTATCGCACACGAAAATGTGCCAGGACAGAGACGTGTTCTACGTTGTCCCTTCTCGTCATGCAGTTTGTGCCTCTGCTGCTTCTGCTGTTAGGAATCGCTCCTTGAAAGACGAGCGAGAGCGTCCTTCCGGGTGCATTGCACTGAGTCGAGTGCTCGCTCGGGACTTTGCTCTCGGGGCCAAGGCAAGAGGGCGTGCTTGCCCGCAGAACTGAGAACACGCTGTTGGGCAGAGCTGCACCTGACCGCTGGAGTTCAGCTCTCGCCGGACGGCAGAAGGCGAAGAACGAAGCCGCTTGCGAGCGGCGCAGTGCAGCGAAGAGCTCTCCGAATTCGCCGCTAGCTCCACGGTATTCTCAGCTGCGAGTAGCAGCGCTCGCAGTACACAGAGCTTCGCAAGGCCCGAAGACCCGGAGGGAAGTATCGCACACGAAAATGTGCCAGGACAGAGACGTGTTCTACGTTGTCCCTTCTCGTCATGCAGTTTGTGCCTCTGCTGCTTCTGCTGTTAGGAATCGCTCCTTGAAAGGCGAGCGAGAGCGTCCTTCCGGGTGCATTGCACTGAGTCGAGTGCTCGCTCGGGACTTTGCATTCGGGGCCAAGGCAAGAGGGCGTGCTTGCCCGCAGAACTGAGAACACGCTGTTGGGCAGAGCTGCACCTGACCGCTGGAGTTCAGCTCTCGCCGGACGGCAGAAGGCGAAGAACGAAGCCGCTTGCGAGCGGCGCAGTGCAGCGAAGAGCTCTCCGAATTCGCCGCTAGCTCCACGGTCCTTCTCAGCTGCGAGTAGCAGCGCTCGCAGTACACAGAGCTTCGCAAGGCCCGAAGACCCGGAGGGAAGTATCGCACACGAAAATGTGCCAGGACAGAGACGTGTTCTACGTTGTCCCTTCTCGTCATGCAGTTTGTGCCTCTGCTGCTTCTGCTGTTAGGAATCGCTCCTTGAAAGACGAGCGAGAGCGTCCTTCCGGGTGCATTGCACTGAGTCGAGTGCTCGCTCGGGACTTTGCTCTCGGGGCCAAGGCAAGAGGGCGTGCTTGCCCGCAGAACTGAGAACACGCTGTTGGGCAGAGCTGCACCTGACCGCTGGAGTTCAGCTCTCGCCGGACAGCAGAAGGCGAAGAACGAAGCCGCTTGCGAGCGGCGCAGTGCAGCGAAGAGCTCTCCGAATTCGCCGCTAGCTCCACCGTCCTTCTCAGCTGCGAGTAGCAGCGCTCGCAGTACACAGAGCTTCGCAAGGCCCGAAGACCCGGAGGGAAGTATCGCACACGAAAATGTGCCAGGACAGAGACGTGTTCTACGTTGTCCCTTCTCGTCATGCAGTTTGTGCCTCTGCTGCTTCTGCTGTTAGGAATCGCTCCTTGAAAGGCGAGCGAGAGCGTCCTTCCGGGTGCATTGCACTGAGTCGAGTGCTCGCTCGGGACTTTGCATTCGGGGCCAAGGCAAGAGGGCGTGCTTGCCCGCAGAACTGAGAACACGCTGTTGGGCAGAGCTGCACCTGACCGCTGGAGTTCAGCTCTCGCCGGACGGCAGAAGGCGAAGAACGAAGCCGCTTGCGAGCGGCGCAGTGCAGCGAAGAGCTCTCCGAATTCGCCGCTAGCTCCACGGTCCTTCTCAGCTGCGAGTAGCAGCGCTCGCAGTACACAGAGCTTCGCAAGGCCCGAAGACCCGGAGGGAAGTATCGCACACGAAAATGTGCCAGGACAGAGACGTGTTCTACGTTGTCCCTTCTCGTCATGCAGTTTGTGCCTCTGCGGCTTCTGCTGTTAGGAATCGCTCCTTGAAAGGCGAGCGAGAGCGTCCTTCCGGGTGCATTGCACTGAGTCGAGTGCTCGCTCGGGACTTTGCTCTCGGGGCCAAGGCAAGAGGGCGTGCTTGCCCGCAGAACTGAGAACACGCTGTTGGGCAGAGCTGCACCTGACCGCTGGAGTTCAGCTCTCGCCGGACGGCAGAAGGCGAAGAACGAAGCCGCTTGCGAGCGGCGCAGTGCAGCGAAGAGCTCTCCGAATTCGCCGCTAGCTCCACGGTCCTTCTCAGCTGCGAGTAGCAGCGCTCGCAGTACACAGAGCTTCGCAAGGCCCGAAGACCCGGAGGGAAGTATCGCACACGAAAATGTGCCAGGACAGAGACGTGTTCTACGTTGTCCCTTCTCGTCATGCAGTTTGTGCCTCTGCTGCTTCTGCTGTTAGGAATCGCTCCTTGAAAGGCGAGCGAGAGCGTCCTTCCGGGTGCATTGCACTGAGTCGAGTGCTCGCTCGGGACTTTGCATTCGGGGCCAAGGCAAGAGGGCGTGCTTGCCCGCAGAACTGAGAACACGCTGTTGGGCAGAGCTGCACCTGACCGCTGGAGTTCAGCTCTCGCCGGACGGCAGAAGGCGAAGAACGAAGCCGCTTGCGAGCGGCGCAGTGCAGCGAAGAGCTCTCCGAATTCGCCGCTAGCTCCACGGTCCTTCTCAGCTGCGAGTAGCAGCGCTCGCAGTACACAGAGCTTCGCAAGGCCCGAAGACCCGGAGGGAAGTATCGCACACGAAAATGTGCCAGGACAGAGACGTGTTCTACGTTGTCCCTTCTCGTCATGCAGTTTGTGCCTCTGCTGCTTCTGCTGTAGGTAATCGCTCCTTGAAAGGCGAGCGAGAGCGTCCTTCCGGGTGCATTGCACTGAGTCGAGTGCTCGCTCGGGACTTTGCTCTCGGGGCCAAGGCAAGAGGGCGTGCTTGCCCGCAGAACTGAGAACACGCTGTTGGGCAGAGCTGCACCTGACCGCTGGAGTTCAGCTCTCGCCGGACGGCAGAAGGCGAAGAACGAAGCCGCTTGCGAGCGGCGCAGTGCAGCGAAGAGCTCTCCGAATTCGCCGCTAGCTCCACGGTCCTTCTCAGCTGCGAGTAGCAGCGCTCGCAGTACACAGAGCTTCGCAAGGCCCGAAGACCCGGAGGGAAGTATCGCACACGAAAATGTGCCAGGACAGAGACGTGTTCTACGTTGTCCCTTCTCGTCATGCAGTTTGTGCCTCTGCTGCTTCTGCTGTTAGGAATCGCTCCTTGAAAGACGAGCGAGAGCGTCCTTCCGGGTGCATTGCACTGAGTCGAGTGCTCGCTCGGGACTTTGCTCTCGGGGCCAAGGCAAGAGGGCGTGCTTGCCCGCAGAACTGAGAACACGCTGTTGGGCAGAGCTGCACCTGACCGCTGGAGTTCAGCTCTCGCCGGACGGCAGAAGGCGAAGAACGAAGCCGCTTGCGAGCGGCGCAGTGCAGCGAAGAGCTCTCCGAATTCGCCGCTAGCTCCACGGTCCTTCTCAGCTGCGAGTAGCAGCGCTCGCAGTACACAGAGCTTCGCAAGGCCCGAAGACCCGGAGGGAAGTATCGCACACGAAAATGTGCCAGGACAGAGACGTGTTCTACGTTGTCCCTTCTCGTCATGCAGTTTGTGCCTCTGCTGCTTCTGCTGTAGGGAATCGCTCCTTGAAAGACGAGCGAGAGCGTCCTTCCGGGTGCATTGCACTGAGTCGAGTGCTCGCTCGGGACTTTGCTCTCGGGGCCAAGGCAAGAGGGCGTGCTTGCCCGCAGAACTGAGAACACGCTGTTGGGCAGAGCTGCAACTGACCGCTGGAGTTCAGCTCTCGCCGGACGGCAGAAGGCGAAGAACGAAGCCGCTTGCGAGCGGCGCAGTGCAGCGAAGAGCTCTCCGAATTCGCCGCTAGCTCCACGGTCCTTCTCAGCTGCGAGTAGCAGCGCTCGCAGTACACAGAGCTTCGCAAGGCCCGAAGACCCGGAGGGAAGTATCGCACACGAAAATGTGCCAGGACAGAGACGTGTTCTACGTTGTCCCTTCTCGTCATGCAGTTTGTGCCTCTGCTGCTTCTGCTGTAGGGAATCGCTCCTTGAAAGACGAGCGAGAGCGTCCTTCCGGGTGCATTGCACTGAGTCGAGTGCTCGCTCGGGACTTTGCTCTCGGGGCCAAGGCAAGAGGGCGTGCTTGCCCGCAGAACTGAGAACACGCTGTTGGGCAGAGCTGCAACTGACCGCTGGAGTTCAGCTCTCGCCGGACGGCAGAAGGCGAAGAACGAAGCCGCTTGCGAGCGGCGCAGTGCAGGGAAGAGCTCTCCGAATTCGCCGCTAGCTCCACGGTCCTTCTCAGCTGCGAGTAGCAGCGCTCGCAGTACACAGAGCTTCGCAAGGCCCGAAGACCCGGAGGGAAGTATCGCACACGAAAATGTGCCAGGACAGAGACGTGTTCTACGTTGTCCCTTCTCGTCATGCAGTTTGTGCCTCTGCGGCTTCTGCTGTTAGGAATCGCTCCTTGAAAGGCGAGCGAGAGCGTCCTTCCGGGTGCATTGCACTGAGTCGAGTGCTCGCTCGGGACTTTGCTCTCGGGGCCAAGGCAAGAGGGCGTGCTTGCCCGCAGAACTGAGAACACGCTGTTGGGCAGAGCTGCAACTGACCGCTGGAGTTCAGCTCTCGCCGGACGGCAGAAGGCGAAGAACGAAGCCGCTTGCGAGCGGCGCAGTGCAGGGAAGAGCTCTCCGAATTCGCCGCTAGCTCCACGGTCCTTCTCAGCTGCGAGTAGCAGCGCTCGCAGTACACAGAGCTTCGCAAGGCCCGAAGACCCGGAGGGAAGTATCGCACACGAAAATGTGCCAGGACAGAGACGTGTTCTACGTTGTCCCTTCTCGTCATGCAGTTTGTGCCTCTGCTGCTTCTGCTGTTAGGAATCGCTCCTTGAAAGACGAGCGAGAGCGTCCTTCCGGGTGCATTGCACTGAGTCGAGTGCTCGCTCGGGACTTTGCTCTCGGGGCCAAGGCAAGAGGGCGTGCTTGCCCGCAGAACTGAGAACACGCTGTTGGGCAGAGCTGCACCTGACCGCTGGAGTTCAGCTCTCGCCGGACGGCAGAAGGCGAAGAACGAAGCCGCTTGCGAGCGGCGCAGTGCAGCGAAGAGCTCTCCGAATTCGCCGCTAGCTCCACGGTCCTTCTCAGCTGCGAGTAGCAGCGCTCGCAGTACACAGAGCTTCGCAAGGCCCGAAGACCCGGAGGGAAGTATCGCACACGAAAATGTGCCAGGACAGAGACGTGTTCTACGTTGTCCCTTCTCGTCATGCAGTTTGTGCCTCTGCTGCTTCTGCTGTTAGGAATCGCTCCTTGAAAGGCGAGCGAGAGCGTCCTTCCGGGTGCATTGCACTGAGTCGAGTGCTCGCTCGGGACTTTGCATTCGGGGCCAAGGCAAGAGGGCGTGCTTGCCCGCAGAACTGAGAACACGCTGTTGGGCAGAGCTGCACCTGACCGCTGGAGTTCAGCTCTCGCCGGACGGCAGAAGGCGAAGAACGAAGCCGCTTGCGAGCGGCGCAGTGCAGCGAAGAGCTCTCCGAATTCGCCGCTAGCTCCACGGTCCTTCTCAGCTGCGAGTAGCAGCGCTCGCAGTACACAGAGCTTCGCAAGGCCCGAAGACCCGGAGGGAAGTATCGCACACGAAAATGTGCCAGGACAGAGACGTGTTCTACGTTGTCCCTTCTCGTCATGCAGTTTGTGCCTCTGCTGCTTCTGCTGTTAGGAATCGCTCCTTGAAAGACGAGCGAGAGCGTCCTTCCGGGTGCATTGCACTGAGTCGAGTGCTCGCTCGGGACTTTGCATTCGGGGCCAAGGCAAGAGGGCGTGCTTGCCCGCAGAACTGAGAACACGCTGTTGGGCAGAGCTGCACCTGACCGCTGGAGTTCAGCTCTCGCCGGACAGCAGAAGGCGAAGAACGAAGCCGCTTGCGAGCGGCGCAGTGCAGCGAAGAGCTCTCCGAATTCGCCGCTAGCTCCACCGTCCTTCTCAGCTGCGAGTAGCAGCGCTCGCAGTACACAGAGCTTCGCAAGGCCCGAAGACCCGGAGGGAAGTATCGCACACGAAAATGTGCCAGGACAGAGACGTGTTCTACGTTGTCCCTTCTCGTCATGCAGTTTGTGCCTCTGCTGCTTCTGCTGTTAGGAATCGCTCCTTGAAAGGCGAGCGAGAGCGTCCTTCCGGGTGCATTGCACTGAGTCGAGTGCTCGCTCGGGACTTTGCATTCGGGGCCAAGGCAAGAGGGCGTGCTTGCCCGCAGAACTGAGAACACGCTGTTGGGCAGAGCTGCACCTGACCGCTGGAGTTCAGCTCTCGCCGGACGGCAGAAGGCGAAGAACGAAGCCGCTTGCGAGCGGCGCAGTGCAGCGAAGAGCTCTCCGAATTCGCCGCTAGCTCCACGGTCCTTCTCAGCTGCGAGTAGCAGCGCTCGCAGTACACAGAGCTTCGCAAGGCCCGAAGACCCGGAGGGAAGTATCGCACACGAAAATGTGCCAGGACAGAGACGTGTTCTACGTTGTCCCTTCTCGTCATGCAGTTTGTGCCTCTGCGGCTTCTGCTGTTAGGAATCGCTCCTTGAAAGGCGAGCGAGAGCGTCCTTCCGGGTGCATTGCACTGAGTCGAGTGCTCGCTCGGGACTTTGCTCTCGGGGCCAAGGCAAGAGGGCGTGCTTGCCCGCAGAACTGAGAACACGCTGTTGGGCAGAGCTGCACCTGACCGCTGGAGTTCAGCTCTCGCCGGACGGCAGAAGGCGAAGAACGAAGCCGCTTGCGAGCGGCGCAGTGCAGCGAAGAGCTCTCCGAATTCGCCGCTAGCTCCACGGTCCTTCTCAGCTGCGAGTAGCAGCGCTCGCAGTACACAGAGCTTCGCAAGGCCCGAAGACCCGGAGGGAAGTATCGCACACGAAAATGTGCCAGGACAGAGACGTGTTCTACGTTGTCCCTTCTCGTCATGCAGTTTGTGCCTCTGCTGCTTCTGCTGTTAGGAATCGCTCCTTGAAAGGCGAGCGAGAGCGTCCTTCCGGGTGCATTGCACTGAGTCGAGTGCTCGCTCGGGACTTTGCTCTCGGGGCCAAGGCAAGAGGGCGTGCTTGCCCGCAGAACTGAGAACACGCTGTTGGGCAGAGCTGCACCTGACCGCTGGAGTTCAGCTCTCGCCGGACGGCAGAAGGCGAAGAACGAAGCCGCTTGCGAGCGGCGCAGTGCAGCGAAGAGCTCTCCGAATTCGCCGCTAGCTCCACGGTCCTTCTCAGCTGCGAGTAGCAGCGCTCGCAGTACACAGAGCTTCGCAAGGCCCGAAGACCCGGAGGGAAGTATCGCACACGAAAATGTGCCAGGACAGAGACGTGTTCTACGTTGTCCCTTCTCGTCATGCAGTTTGTGCCTCTGCTGCTTCTGCTGTTAGGAATCGCTCCTTGAAAGACGAGCGAGAGCGTCCTTCCGGGTGCATTGCACTGAGTCGAGTGCTCGCTCGGGACTTTGCTCTCGGGGCCAAGGCAAGAGGGCGTGCTTGCCCGCAGAACTGAGAACACGCTGTTGGGCAGAGCTGCACCTGACCGCTGGAGTTCAGCTCTCGCCGGACGGCAGAAGGCGAAGAACGAAGCCGCTTGCGAGCGGCGCAGTGCAGCGAAGAGCTCTCCGAATTCGCCGCTAGCTCCACGGTCCTTCTCAGCTGCGAGTAGCAGCGCTCGCAGTACACAGAGCTTCGCAAGGCCCGAAGACCCGGAGGGAAGTATCGCACACGAAAATGTGCCAGGACAGAGACGTGTTCTACGTTGTCCCTTCTCGTCATGCAGTTTGTGCCTCTGCTGCTTCTGCTGTTAGGAATAGCTCCTTGAAAGGCGAGCGAGAGCGTCCTTCCGGGTGCATTGCACTGAGTCGAGTGCTCGCTCGGGACTTTGCTCTCGGGGCCAAGGCAAGAGGGCGTGCTTGCCCGCAGAACTGAGAACACGCTGTTGGGCAGAGCTGCACCTGACCGCTGGAGTTCAGCTCTCGCCGGACGGCAGAAGGCGAAGAACGAAGCCGCTTGCGAGCGGCGCAGTGCAGCGAAGAGCTCTCCGAATTCGCCGCTAGCTCCACGGTCCTTCTCAGCTGCGAGTAGCAGCGCTCGCAGTACACAGAGCTTCGCAAGGCCCGAAGACCCGGAGGGAAGTATCGCACACGAAAATGTGCCAGGACAGAGACGTGTTCTACGTTGTCCCTTCTCGTCATGCAGTTTGTGCCTCTGCTGCTTCTGCTGTAGGTAATCGCTCCTTGAAAGGCGAGCGAGAGCGTCCTTCCGGGTGCATTGCACTGAGTCGAGTGCTCGCTCGGGACTTTGCTCTCGGGGCCAAGGCAAGAGGGCGTGCTTGCCCGCAGAACTGAGAACACGCTGTTGGGCAGAGCTGCACCTGACCGCTGGAGTTCAGCTCTCGCCGGACGGCAGAAGGCGAAGAACGAAGCCGCTTGCGAGCGGCGCAGTGCAGCGAAGAGCTCTCCGAATTCGCCGCTAGCTCCACGGTCCTTCTCAGCTGCGAGTAGCAGCGCTCGCAGTACACAGAGCTTCGCAAGGCCCGAAGACCCGGAGGGAAGTATCGCACACGAAAATGTGCCAGGACAGAGACGTGTTCTACGTTGTCCCTTCTCGTCATGCAGTTTGTGCCTCTGCTGCTTCTGCTGTTAGGAATCGCTCCTTGAAAGACGAGCGAGAGCGTCCTTCCGGGTGCATTGCACTGAGTCGAGTGCTCGCTCGGGACTTTGCTCTCGGGGCCAAGGCAAGAGGGCGTGCTTGCCCGCAGAACTGAGAACACGCTGTTGGGCAGAGCTGCACCTGACCGCTGGAGTTCAGCTCTCGCCGGACGGCAGAAGGCGAAGAACGAAGCCGCTTGCGAGCGGCGCAGTGCAGCGAAGAGCTCTCCGAATTCGCCGCTAGCTCCACGGTCCTTCTCAGCTGCGAGTAGCAGCGCTCGCAGTACACAGAGCTTCGCAAGGCCCGAAGACCCGGAGGGAAGTATCGCACACGAAAATGTGCCAGGACAGAGACGTGTTCTACGTTGTCCCTTCTCGTCATGCAGTTTGTGCCTCTGCTGCTTCTGCTGTTAGGAATCGCTCCTTGAAAGGCGAGCGAGAGCGTCCTTCCGGGTGCATTGCACTGAGTCGAGTGCTCGCTCGGGACTTTGCTCTCGGGGCCAAGGCAAGAGGGCGTGCTTGCCCGCAGAACTGAGAACACGCTGTTGGGCAGAGCTGCACCTGACCGCTGGAGTTCAGCTCTCGCCGGACGGCAGAAGGCGAAGAACGAAGCCGCTTGCGAGCGGCGCAGTGCAGCGAAGAGCTCTCCGAATTCGCCGCTAGCTCCACGGTCCTTCTCAGCTGCGAGTAGCAGCGCTCGCAGTACACAGAGCTTCGCAAGGCCCGAAGACCCGGAGGGAAGTATCGCACACGAAAATGTGCCAGGACAGAGACGTGTTCTACGTTGTCCCTTCTCGTCATGCAGTTTGTGCCTCTGCTGCTTCTGCTGTTAGGAATCGCTCCTTGAAAGGCGAGCGAGAGCGTCCTTCCGGGTGCATTGCACTGAGTCGAGTGCTCGCTCGGGACTTTGCTCTCGGGGCCAAGGCAAGAGGGCGTGCTTGCCCGCAGAACTGAGAACACGCTGTTGGGCAGAGCTGCAACTGACCGCTGGAGTTCAGCTCTCGCCGGACGGCAGAAGGCGAAGAACGAAGCCGCTTGCGAGCGGCGCAGTGCAGCGAAGAGCTCTCCGAATTCGCCGCTAGCTCCACGGTCCTTCTCAGCTTCGAGTAGCAGCGCTCGCAGTACACAGAGCTTCGCAAGGCCCGAAGACCCGGAGGGAAGTATCGCACACGAAAATGTGCCAGGACAGAGACGTGTTCTACGTTGTCCCTTCTCGTCATGCAGTTTGTGCCTCTGCTGCTTCTGCTGTAGGTAATCGCTCCTTGAAAGACGAGCGAGAGCGTCCTTCCGGGTGCATTGCACTGAGTCGAGTGCTCGCTCGGGACTTTGCTCTCGGGGCCAAGGCAAGAGGGCGTGCTTGCCCGCAGAACTGAGAACACGCTGTTGGGCAGAGCTGCACCTGACCGCTGGAGTTCAGCTCTCGCCGGACGGCAGAAGGCGAAGAACGAAGCCGCTTGCGAGCGGCGCAGTGCAGCGAAGAGCTCTCCGAATTCGCCGCTAGCTCCACGGTCCTTCTCAGCTGCGAGTAGCAGCGCTCGCAGTACACAGAGCTTCGCAAGGCCCGAAGACCCGGAGGGAAGTATCGCACACGAAAATGTGCCAGGACAGAGACGTGTTCTACGTTGTCCCTTCTCGTCATGCAGTTTGTGCCTCTGCTGCTTCTGCTGTTAGGAATCGCTCCTTGAAAGGCGAGCGAGAGCGTCCTTCCGGGTGCATTGCACTGAGTCGAGTGCTCGCTCGGGACTTTGCATTCGGGGCCAAGGCAAGAGGGCGTGCTTGCCCGCAGAACTGAGAACACGCTGTTGGGCAGAGCTGCACCTGACCGCTGGAGTTCAGCTCTCGCCGGACGGCAGAAGGCGAAGAACGAAGCCGCTTGCGAGCGGCGCAGTGCAGCGAAGAGCTCTCCGAATTCGCCGCTAGCTCCACGGTCCTTCTCAGCTGCGAGTAGCAGCGCTCGCAGTACACAGAGCTTCGCAAGGCCCGAAGACCCGGAGGGAAGTATCGCACACGAAAATGTGCCAGGACAGAGACGTGTTCTACGTTGTCCCTTCTCGTCATGCAGTTTGTGCCTCTGCTGCTTCTGCTGTTAGGAATCGCTCCTTGAAAGACGAGCGAGAGCGTCCTTCCGGGTGCATTGCACTGAGTCGAGTGCTCGCTCGGGACTTTGCTCTCGGGGCCAAGGCAAGAGGGCGTGCTTGCCCGCAGAACTGAGAACACGCTGTTGGGCAGAGCTGCACCTGACCGCTGGAGTTCAGCTCTCGCCGGACGGCAGAAGGCGAAGAACGAAGCCGCTTGCGAGCGGCGCAGTGCAGCGAAGAGCTCTCCGAATTCGCCGCTAGCTCCACGGTCCTTCTCAGCTGCGAGTAGCAGCGCTCGCAGTACACAGAGCTTCGCAAGGCCCGAAGACCCGGAGGGAAGTATCGCACACGAAAATGTGCCAGGACAGAGACGTGTTCTACGTTGTCCCTTCTCGTCATGCAGTTTGTGCCTCTGCTGCTTCTGCTGTTAGGAATAGCTCCTTGAAAGGCGAGCGAGAGCGTCCTTCCGGGTGCATTGCACTGAGTCGAGTGCTCGCTCGGGACTTTGCTCTCGGGGCCAAGGCAAGAGGGCGTGCTTGCCCGCAGAACTGAGAACACGCTGTTGGGCAGAGCTGCACCTGACCGCTGGAGTTCAGCTCTCGCCGGACGGCAGAAGGCGAAGAACGAAGCCGCTTGCGAGCGGCGCAGTGCA
Source organism: Sturnus vulgaris (assembly GCF_052056855.1). Taxonomy (NCBI): domain Eukaryota; kingdom Metazoa; phylum Chordata; class Aves; order Passeriformes; family Sturnidae; genus Sturnus; species Sturnus vulgaris. The sequence goes on along the minus strand of NW_028276671.1, from coordinate 8,524 downwards.
GCGAAGAGCTCTCCGAATTCGCCGCTAGCTCCACGGTCCTTCTCAGCTGCGAGTAGCAGCGCTCGCAGTACACAGAGCTTCGCAAGGCCCGAAGACCCGGAGGGAAGTATCGCACACGAAAATGTGCCAGGACAGAGACGTGTTCTACGTTGTCCCTTCTCGTCATGCAGTTTGTGCCTCTGCTGCTTCTGCTGTAGGTAATCGCTCCTTGAAAGGCGAGCGAGAGCGTCCTTCCGGGTGCATTGCACTGAGTCGAGTGCTCGCTCGGGACTTTGCTCTCGGGGCCAAGGCAAGAGGGCGTGCTTGCCCGCAGAACTGAGAACACGCTGTTGGGCAGAGCTGCACCTGACCGCTGGAGTTCAGCTCTCGCCGGACGGCAGAAGGCGAAGAACGAAGCCGCTTGCGAGCGGCGCAGTGCAGCGAAGAGCTCTCCGAATTCGCCGCTAGCTCCACGGTCCTTCTCAGCTGCGAGTAGCAGCGCTCGCAGTACACAGAGCTTCGCAAGGCCCGAAGACCCGGAGGGAAGTATCGCACACGAAAATGTGCCAGGACAGAGACGTGTTCTACGTTGTCCCTTCTCGTCATGCAGTTTGTGCCTCTGCTGCTTCTGCTGTTAGGAATCGCTCCTTGAAAGGCGAGCGAGAGCGTCCTTCCGGGTGCATTGCACTGAGTCGAGTGCTCGCTCGGGACTTTGCTCTCGGGGCCAAGGCAAGAGGGCGTGCTTGCCCGCAGAACTGAGAACACGCTTTTGGGCAGAGCTGCAACTGACCGCTGGAGTTCAGCTCTCGCCGGACGGCAGAAGGCGAAGAACGAAGCCGCTTGCGAGCGGCGCAGTGCAGCGAAGAGCTCTCCGAATTCGCCGCTAGCTCCACGGTCCTTCTCAGCTGCGAGTAGCAGCGCTCGCAGTACACAGAGCTTCGCAAGGCCCGAAGACCCGGAGGGAAGTATCGCACACGAAAATGTGCCAGGACAGAGACGTGTTCTACGTTGTCCCTTCTCGTCATGCAGTTTGTGCCTCTGCTGCTTCTGCTGTAGGTAATCGCTCCTTGAAAGACGAGCGAGAGCGTCCTTCCGGGTGCATTGCACTGAGTCGAGTGCTCGCTCGGGACTTTGCTCTCGGGGCCAAGGCAAGAGGGCGTGCTTGCCCGCAGAACTGAGAACACGCTGTTGGGCAGAGCTGCAACTGACCGCTGGAGTTCAGCTCTCGCCGGACGGCAGAAGGCGAAGAACGAAGCCGCTTGCGAGCGGCGCAGTGCAGCGAAGAGCTCTCCGAATTCGCCGCTAGCTCCACGGTCCTTCTCAGCTGCGAGTAGCAGCGCTCGCAGTACACAGAGCTTCGCAAGGCCCGAAGACCCGGAGGGAAGTATCGCACACGAAAATGTGCCAGGACAGAGACGTGTTCTACGTTGTCCCTTCTCGTCATGCAGTTTGTGCCTCTGCTGCTTCTGCTGTAGGTAATCGCTCCTTGAAAGGCGAGCGAGAGCGTCCTTCCGGGTGCATTGCACTGAGTCGAGTGCTCGCTCGGGACTTTGCTCTCGGGGCCAAGGCAAGAGGGCGTGCTTGCCCGCAGAACTGAGAACACGCTGTTGGGCAGAGCTGCACCTGACCGCTGGAGTTCAGCTCTCGCCGGACGGCAGAAGGCGAAGAACGAAGCCGCTTGCGAGCGGCGCAGTGCAGCGAAGAGCTCTCCGAATTCGCCGCTAGCTCCACGGTCCTTCTCAGCTGCGAGTAGCAGCGCTCGCAGTACACAGAGCTTCGCAAGGCCCGAAGACCCGGAGGGAAGTATCGCACACGAAAATGTGCCAGGACAGAGACGTGTTCTACGTTGTCCCTTCTCGTCATGCAGTTTGTGCCTCTGCTGCTTCTGCTGTTAGGAATCGCTCCTTGAAAGGCGAGCGAGAGCGTCCTTCCGGGTGCATTGCACTGAGTCGAGTGCTCGCTCGGGACTTTGCTCTCGGGGCCAAGGCAAGAGGGCGTGCTTGCCCGCAGAACTGAGAACACGCTTTTGGGCAGAGCTGCAACTGACCGCTGGAGTTCAGCTCTCGCCGGACGGCAGAAGGCGAAGAACGAAGCCGCTTGCGAGCGGCGCAGTGCAGCGAAGAGCTCTCCGAATTCGCCGCTAGCTCCACGGTCCTTCTCAGCTGCGAGTAGCAGCGCTCGCAGTACACAGAGCTTCGCAAGGCCCGAAGACCCGGAGGGAAGTATCGCACACGAAAATGTGCCAGGACAGAGACGTGTTCTACGTTGTCCCTTCTCGTCATGCAGTTTGTGCCTCTGCTGCTTCTGCTGTAGGTAATCGCTCCTTGAAAGACGAGCGAGAGCGTCCTTCCGGGTGCATTGCACTGAGTCGAGTGCTCGCTCGGGACTTTGCTCTCGGGGCCAAGGCAAGAGGGCGTGCTTGCCCGCAGAACTGAGAACACGCTGTTGGGCAGAGCTGCAACTGACCGCTGGAGTTCAGCTCTCGCCGGACGGCAGAAGGCGAAGAACGAAGCCGCTTGCGAGCGGCGCAGTGCAGCGAAGAGCTCTCCGAATTCGCCGCTAGCTCCACGGTCCTTCTCAGCTGCGAGTAGCAGCGCTCGCAGTACACAGAGCTTCGCAAGGCCCGAAGACCCGGAGGGAAGTATCGCACACGAAAATGTGCCAGGACAGAGACGTGTTCTACGTTGTCCCTTCTCGTCATGCAGTTTGTGCCTCTGCTGCTTCTGCTGTTAGGAATCGCTCCTTGAAAGGCGAGCGAGAGCGTCCTTCCGGGTGCATTGCACTGAGTCGAGTGCTCGCTCGGGACTTTGCTCTCGGGGCCAAGGCAAGAGGGCGTGCTTGCCCGCAGAACTGAGAACACGCTGTTGGGCAGAGCTGCACCTGACCGCTGGAGTTCAGCTCTCGCCGGACGGCAGAAGGCGAAGAACGAAGCCGCTTGCGAGCGGCGCAGTGCAGCGAAGAGCTCTCCGAATTCGCCGCTAGCTCCACGGTCCTTCTCAGCTGCGAGTAGCAGCGCTCGCAGTACACAGAGCTTCGCAAGGCCCGAAGACCCGGAGGGAAGTATCGCACACGAAAATGTGCCAGGACAGAGACGTGTTCTACGTTGTCCCTTCTCGTCATGCAGTTTGTGCCTCTGCTGCTTCTGCTGTTAGGAATCGCTCCTTGAAAGGCGAGCGAGAGCGTCCTTCCGGGTGCATTGCACTGAGTCGAGTGCTCGCTCGGACTTTGCTCTCGGGGCCAAGGCAAGAGGGCGTGCTTGCCCGCAGAACTGAGAACACGCTGTTGGGCAGAGCTGCAACTGACCGCTGGAGTTCAGCTCTCGCCGGACGGCAGAAGGCGAAGAACGAAGCCGCTTGCGAGCGGCGCAGTGCAGCGAAGAGCTCTCCGAATTCGCCGCTAGCTCCACGGTCCTTCTCAGCTGCGAGTAGCAGCGCTCGCAGTACACAGAGCTTCGCAAGGCCCGAAGACCCGGAGGGAAGTATCGCACACGAAAATGTGCCAGGACAGAGACGTGTTCTACGTTGTCCCTTCTCGTCATGCAGTTTGTGCCTCTGCTGCTTCTGCTGTAGGTAATCGCTCCTTGAAAGACGAGCGAGAGCGTCCTTCCGGGTGCATTGCACTGAGTCGAGTGCTCGCTCGGGACTTTGCTCTCGGGGCCAAGGCAAGAGGGCGTGCTTGCCCGCAGAACTGAGAACACGCTGTTGGGCAGAGCTGCACCTGACCGCTGGAGTTCAGCTCTCGCCGGACGGCAGAAGGCGAAGAACGAAGCCGCTTGCGAGCGGCGCAGTGCAGCGAAGAGCTCTCCGAATTCGCCGCTAGCTCCACGGTCCTTCTCAGCTGCGAGTAGCAGCGCTCGCAGTACACAGAGCTTCGCAAGGCCCGAAGACCCGGAGGGAAGTATCGCACACGAAAATGTGCCAGGACAGAGACGTGTTCTACGTTGTCCCTTCTCGTCATGCAGTTTGTGCCTCTGCTGCTTCTGCTGTTAGGAATCGCTCCTTGAAAGGCGAGCGAGAGCGTCCTTCCGGGTGCATTGCACTGAGTCGAGTGCTCGCTCGGGACTTTGCATTCGGGGCCAAGGCAAGAGGGCGTGCTTGCCCGCAGAACTGAGAACACGCTGTTGGGCAGAGCTGCACCTGACCGCTGGAGTTCAGCTCTCGCCGGACGGCAGAAGGCGAAGAACGAAGCCGCTTGCGAGCGGCGCAGTGCAGCGAAGAGCTCTCCGAATTCGCCGCTAGCTCCACGGTTCCTTCTCAGCTGCGAGTAGCAGCGCTCGCAGTACACAGAGCTTCGCAAGGCCCGAAGACCCGGAGGGAAGTATCGCACACGAAAATGTGCCAGGACAGAGACGTGTTCTACGTTGTCCCTTCTCGTCATGCAGTTTGTGCCTCTGCTGCTTCTGCTGTAGGTAATCGCTCCTTGAAAGGCGAGCGAGAGCGTCCTTCCGGGTGCATTGCACTGAGTCGAGTGCTCGCTCGGGACTTTGCTCTCGGGGCCAAGGCAAGAGGGCGTGCTTGCCCGCAGAACTGAGAACACGCTGTTGGGCAGAGCTGCACCTGACCGCTGGAGTTCAGCTCTCGCCGGACGGCAGAAGGCGAAGAACGAAGCCGCTTGCGAGCGGCGCAGTGCAGCGAAGAGCTCTCCGAATTCGCCGCTAGCTCCACGGTCCTTCTCAGCTGCGAGTAGCAGCGCTCGCAGTACACAGAGCTTCGCAAGGCCCGAAGACCCGGAGGGAAGTATCGCACACGAAAATGTGCCAGGACAGAGACGTGTTCTACGTTGTCCCTTCTCGTCATGCAGTTTGTGCCTCTGCTGCTTCTGCTGTAGGTAATCGCTCCTTGAAAGGCGAGCGAGAGCGTCCTTCCGGGTGCATTGCACTGAGTCGAGTGCTCGCTCGGGACTTTGCTCTCGGGGCCAAGGCAAGAGGGCGTGCTTGCCCGCAGAACTGAGAACACGCTGTTGGGCAGAGCTGCACCTGACCGCTGGAGTTCAGCTCTCGCCGGACGGCAGAAGGCGAAGAACGAAGCCGCTTGCGAGCGGCGCAGTGCAGCGAAGAGCTCTCCGAATTCGCCGCTAGCTCCACGGTCCTTCTCAGCTGCGAGTAGCAGCGCTCGCAGTACACAGAGCTTCGCAAGGCCCGAAGACCCGGAGGGAAGTATCGCACACGAAAATGTGCCAGGACAGAGACGTGTTCTACGTTGTCCCTTCTCGTCATGCAGTTTGTGCCTCTGCTGCTTCTGCTGTTAGGAATCGCTCCTTGAAAGGCGAGCGAGAGCGTCCTTCCGGGTGCATTGCACTGAGTCGAGTGCTCGCTCGGGACTTTGCTCTCGGGCCAAGGCAAGAGGGCGTGCTTGCCCGCAGAACTGAGAACACGCTGTTGGGCAGAGCTGCACCTGACCGCTGGAGTTCAGCTCTCGCCGGACGGCAGAAGGCGAAGAACGAAGCCGCTTGCGAGCGGCGCAGTGCAGCGAAGAGCTCTCCGAATTCGCCGCTAGCTCCACGGTCCTTCTCAGCTGCGAGTAGCAGCGCTCGCAGTACACAGAGCTTCGCAAGGCCCGAAGACCCGGAGGGAAGTATCGCACACGAAAATGTGCCAGGACAGAGACGTGTTCTACGTTGTCCCTTCTCGTCATGCAGTTTGTGCCTCTGCTGCTTCTGCTGTTAGGAATCGCTCCTTGAAAGGCGAGCGAGAGCGTCCTTCCGGGTGCATTGCACTGAGTCGAGTGCTCGCTCGGGACTTTGCTCTCGGGGCCAAGGCAAGAGGGCGTGCTTGCCCGCAGAACTGAGAACACGCTGTTGGGCAGAGCTGCAACTGACCGCTGGAGTTCAGCTCTCGCCGGACGGCAGAAGGCGAAGAACGAAGCCGCTTGCGAGCGGCGCAGTGCAGCGAAGAGCTCTCCGAATTCGCCGCTAGCTCCACGGTCCTTCTCAGCTGCGAGTAGCAGCGCTCGCAGTACACAGAGCTTCGCAAGGCCCGAAGACCCGGAGGGAAGTATCGCACACGAAAATGTGCCAGGACAGAGACGTGTTCTACGTTGTCCCTTCTCGTCATGCAGTTTGTGCCTCTGCTGCTTCTGCTGTAGGTAATCGCTCCTTGAAAGGCGAGCGAGAGCGTCCTTCCGGGTGCATTGCACTGAGTCGAGTGCTCGCTCGGGACTTTGCTCTCGGGCCAAGGCAAGAGGGCGTGCTTGCCCGCAGAACTGAGAACACGCTGTTGGGCAGAGCTGCAACTGACCGCTGGAGTTCAGCTCTCGCCGGACGGCAGAAGGCGAAGAACGAAGCCGCTTGCGAGCGGCGCAGTGCAGCGAAGAGCTCTCCGAATTCGCCGCTAGCTCCACGGTCCTTCTCAGCTGCGAGTAGCAGCGCTCGCAGTACACAGAGCTTCGCAAGGCCCGAAGACCCGGAGGGAAGTATCGCACACGAAAATGTGCCAGGACAGAGACGTGTTCTACGTTGTCCCTTCTCGTCATGCAGTTTGTGCCTCTGCTGCTTCTGCTGTTAGGAATCGCTCCTTGAAAGACGAGCGAGAGCGTCCTTCCGGGTGCATTGCACTGAGTCGAGTGCTCGCTCGGGACTTTGCACTCGGGGCCAAGGCAAGAGGGCGTGCTTGCCCGCAGAACTGAGAACACGCTGATGGGCAGAGCTGCAACTGACCGCTGGAGTTCAGCTCTCGCGGACGGCAGAAGGCGAAGAACGAAGCCGCTTGCGAGCGGCGCAGTGCAGCGAAGAGCTCTCCGAATTCGCCGCTAGCTCCACGGTCCTTCTCAGCTGCGAGTAGCAGCGCTCGCAGTACACAGAGCTTCGCAAGGCCCGAAGACCCGGAGGGAAGTATCGCACACGAAAATGTGCCAGGACAGAGACGTGTTCTACGTTGTCCCTTCTCGTCATGCAGTTTGTGCCTCTGCTGCTTCTGCTGTTAGGAATCGCTCCTTGAAAGGCGAGCGAGAGCGTCCTTCCGGGTGCATTGCACTGAGTCGAGTGCTCGCTCGGGACTTTGCTCTCGGGGCCAAGGCAAGAGGGCGTGCTTGCCCGCAGAACTGAGAACACGCTGTTGGGCAGAGCTGCAACTGACCGCTGGAGTTCAGCTCTCGCCGGACGGCAGAAGGCGAAGAACGAAGCCGCTTGCGAGCGGCGCAGTGCAGCGAAGAGCTCTCCGAATTCGCCGCTAGCTCCACGGTCCTTCTCAGCTGCGAGTAGCAGCGCTCGCAGTACACAGAGCTTCGCAAGGCCCGAAGACCCGGAGGGAAGTATCGCACACGAAAATGTGCCAGGACAGAGACGTGTTCTACGTTGTCCCTTCTCGTCATGCAGTTTGTGCCTCTGCTGCTTCTGCTGTTAGGAATCGCTCCTTGAAAGACGAGCGAGAGCGTCCCTTCCGGGTGCATTGCACTGAGTCGAGTGCTCGCTCGGGACTTTGCTCTCGGGGCCAAGGCAAGAGGGCGTGCTTGCCCGCAGAACTGAGAACACGCTGTTGGGCAGAGCTGCACCTGACCGCTGAGTTCAGCTCTCGCCGGACGGCAGAAGGCGAAGAACGAAGCCGGCTTGCGAGCGGCGCAGTGCAGCGAAGAGCTCTCCGAATTCGCCGCTAGCTCCACGGTCCTTCTCAGCTGCGAGTAGCAGCGCTCGCAGTACACAGAGCTTCGCAAGGCCCGAAGACCCGGAGGGAAGTATCGCACAGACGAAAATGTGCAGGACAGAGACGTGTTCTACGTTGTCCCTTCTCGTCATGCAGTTTGTGCCTCTGCTGCTTCTGCTGTTAGGAATCGCTCCTTGAAAGACGAGCGAGAGCGTCCTTCCGGGTGCATTGCACTGAGTCGAGTGCCTCGCTCGGGACTTTGCTCTCGGGGCCAAGGCAAGAGGGCGTGCTTGCCCGCAGAACTGAGAACACGCTGTTGGGCAGAGCTGCACCTGACCGCTGGAGTTCAGCTCTCGCCGGACGGCAGAAGGCGAAGAACGAAGCCGCTTGCGAGCGGCGCAGTGCAGCGAAGAGCTCTCCGAATTCGCCGCTAGCTCCACGGTCCTTCTCAGCTGCGAGTAGCAGCGCTCGCAGTACACAGAGCTTCGCAAGGCCCGAAGACCCGGAGGGAAGTATCGCACACGAAAATGTGCCAGGACAGAGACGTGTTCTACGTTGTCCCTTCCCGTCATGCAGTTTGTGCCTCTGCTGCTTCTGCTGTAGGGAATCGCTCCTTGAAACACGAGCGAGAGCGTCCTTCCGGGTGCATTGCACTGAGTCGAGTGCTCGCTCGGGACTTTGCTCTCGGGGCCAAGGCAAGAGGGCGTGCTTGCCCGCAGAACTGAGAACACGCTGTTGGGCAGAGCTGCAACTGACCGCTGGAGTTCAGCTCTCGCCGGACGGCAGAAGGCGAAGAACGAAGCCGCTTGCGAGCGGCGCAGTGCAGCGAAGAGCTCTCCGAATTCGCCGCTAGCTCCACGGTCCTTCTCAGCTGCGAGTAGCAGCGCTCGCAGTACACAGAGCTTCGCAAGGCCCGAAGACCCGGAGGGAAGTATCGCACACGAAAATGTGCCAGGACAGAGACGTGTT